>NC_070584.1:32628482-32655982 GCF_027409825.1 Scomber japonicus
ACATACTCACAAAGATAAGCAAGTTGAACAAGACCATCATCAATTTGACGAATGTGAAGCAGCCCATTTTAATCTGTAATAAAAAAAAAAAAAAAAAAAAAGAGAAGATAAATTATAGCATTTCTTCTTTCATCAGCTGAAACCTTCTATCTCTCATTAACACACACACACACACACACACACACACACACACAACACACACACACACACACACACACACACACACACGTAGCTACAAAGTCTATGTGCCCAATCTTCACATGCATGCTGTGCTATTACATCAAACTCACATCCTGCTGAAATGACTCTGAAAATTACATTTGCTGACAATGAGTCTTAATGATAACACACAGCTGTGAGAAACAGTAAAGATATCTGTTAATGGGAGATCTATACAGGGAAGGGTTATTAGAAAAGGAATAAATATAGTGTGGTTCACATGTAGCAAGGGTTATTAACCCTTTATTGGGCAAATAATTATATTTGGTAACTTCTGTAAATATCCCAAAATATCCTTCCTTCCTTCCTTCCTTCCTTCCTTCCTCTTTTCCTTTCTCCCTCCCTCGTTCCTTATTCCTCCGTCCTTCCTTCCTTCCTACCATCTGTCCTTCCTCCCTCCCTCCTTCTCTCCTCCCTTCCTTCTTTCCTTCCTCCGTCCTTCCTTCCTTCCTTTCCTTCCTTCCATCTGTCCTTCCTCCCTCCCTCCTTCTCTCTTTCTTTCCTACCTCCTTCCTTCCTTTCCTTCCTCCGTCCTTCCTTCCCTCCCTTCCTTCCTTCCTTCCTTCCTTCCTTCCTTCCTCCCTTCCTTTCAATGAGTGTCCTATAAAGGGTTAATGCTTAGAAAACAAAGATCTTACCCTTTTCGGAGAAGATTTAAGCCAATTTTAAAGTCACTGTCCAAAAAAAAGATGGAGGAGTTTTCTCAGGTGTGTTTCCAGGTGAGCCGGAGACGAGTGAGTGTGAAGGCGTCTCTGTCCAAAATCTATCTTTAAGGCGACAGTGTCACACACAGCTGAGAGCCTCTGGTGAGATATCAGAAATCTGATAACATACAGCTGTGAAAAATAGTAAAGATATCTGTTAATGGGAGATCTATACAGGGAAGGGTTATTAGAAAAGGAATAAATATAGTGTGTTCACATGTAGCAAGGGTTATTAACCCTTTATTGGGCAAATAATTATATTTGGTAACTTCTGTAAATATCCCAAAATATCCTTCCTTCCTTCCTTCCTTTCCTTCCTCCCTTCATTCCTTCCTTCCTTCCTTCCTTCCTTCCTTCCTTCCATCTGTCCTTCCTCCCTCCCTCCTTCTCTCCTCCCTTCCTTCTTTCCTTCCTTCCTTTCCTTCCTTCCTTCCTTCCTTCCTTCCTTCCTTCCTTCCTTCCTTCCTCCCTTCCTTCTTTCCTTCCTCCGTCCTTCCTTCCTTCCTTCCTTTCCTTCCTTCCATCTGTCCTTCCTCCCTCCCTCCTTCTCTCTTTCTTTCCTACCTTCCTTCCTTCCTTTCCTTCCTCCGTCCTTCCTTCCCTCCCTTCCTTCCTTCCTTTCCTTCCTTCCTTCCTCCCTTCAATGAGTGTCCTATAAAGGGTTAATGCTTAGAAAACAAAGATCTTACCCTTTTTGGAGAAGCTTTAAGCCAATTTTAAAGTCACTGTCCAAAAAAAGATGGAAGAGTTTTCTCAGGGTGTGTTTCCAGGTGAGCCGGAGACGAGTGAGTGTGAAGACGTCTCTGTCCAAAATCTATCTTTAAGGCGACAGTGTGGACACACAGCTGAGAGCCTCTGGTGAGATATCAGAAATCTGATAACATACAGCTGTGAAAAATAGTAAAGATATCTGTAATGGGAGATCTATACAGGGAAGGGTTATTAGAAAAGGAATAAATATAGTGTGTTCACATGTAGCAAGGGTTATTTATTAATGCTTAGAAAACAAAGATATTTAAGATAATAAAGACATTTTTAGGGTCACTAGATGGGACGCTAGATCAATTTAAAGGAGTTAAAATATGAAATTAACTTCATAAGTTAAGGAAGGAAGGACAAAAGGAATGAAGGAAGGGAGGAAGGAAGGAAGGACGGAAGGGGGGGATGGAAGGAAGGAACGAAGGAAAGAAGGAAGGAAGGGAGGAAGGAAAGAAGGAAGAAATGACAGAAGGAATGAAGGGAGGGAGGAAGGAAGGAAGGAATGACAGAAGGAATGAAGGGAGGGAGGAAGAAGGAAGGAAGGAAGGAAGGGAGGAAGGAAGGAAGGAAGGAAGGAGAATATATTAGAGGATTATGGTAAAAATGTCTAAGTGGTGTAACCATAAAAACTTTGTTCCAAATAATTCAATTTGCTTAAAAACAGTAAATAGTCATAAAACACCATATCAACTAGTTTGGCATGATCTTACATCCTTCCTTCCTTCCTTCCTTCCTTCCTCCCTTCCTTCCTTCCTGCCTAACACCATATCAACTAGTTTGGCATGATCTTACATCCTTCCTTCCTTCCTTCCTTCCTTCCTTCCTTCCTACCTAACACCATATCAACTAGTCTGGCATGATCTTACATCCTTCCTTCCTTCCTTCCTTCCTTCCTACCTAACACCATATCAACTAGTTTGGCATGATCTTACATCCTTCCTTCCCTCCTTCCTTCCTTCCTTCCTATCTAACACCATATCAACTAGTTTGGCATGATCTTACATCCTTCCTTCCCTCCTTCCTTCCTTCCTTCCTATCTAACACCATATCAACTAGTTTGCATGATCTTACATCCTTCCTTCCCTCCTTCCTTCCTTCCTTCCTTCCTTCCTTCCTTCCTTCCTTCCTTCCTACCTAACACCATATCAACTAGTTTGGCATGATCTTACATTATAACTTTTATATTAAATAAAGCTAATGGATTACTATTGTTCTAAATATTACATTTAATCCGGGTAACCATGGAGATCAGGACACATTTACATTATTAGTATAAGTCCACTTAAATACACTGTAGGTGATAAAATAATTAAATATTTATCATTCTTTGTGGTTACACCATTTGACATTTTCAGAGCATTCAGTCTTACTTTTGATAAAAAATGGTGCAAATGTCATTTCAAATAACTATATTTTTGAATTGCTCATCTTGCCGACCCTTATTTATCACTGATCCATGTACATCTCTACTTCCTGTTTCGTCTACCAGGGAATAAAAAGGAAAGTCTGCTCCGAAAAAAGATCTTACCCTTTTTGGAGAAGCTTTAAACCAATTTTAAAGTCACTGTCCAATAATCAGACCCACAAAAAAGATGGAAGAGTTTTCTCAGGTGTGTTTCCAGGTGAGCCGGAGACGAGTGAGTGTGAAGACGTCTCTGTCCAAAATCTATCTTTTTAAGGTGACAGTGTGGACACACAGCTGAGAGCCTCTGGTGAGATATCAGAAATCTGATGAGCTGCTTTATCCCGAAGGCTGAGCAGGTGGAGCGAGCACAGAGACAGGACAGGGTGTGGTCCCGCAGGATACAGGTGACTGGTGTTACTGTACAGGTACGGAGGGGGAGGAGAAGGTTCCAGTAGCAGCTCTGACCCCTGCAGGTACACAGTGACACAGATTCACAGACAGGATCATCTGTTTTTTAAACCCTCCTGTTGTCTTCAAGGCAAAGAATGACAGGAGATTTAAGGGATTTGAGGTATGACACGATGGACGTCTCCATTGTCTCTGCAGCAGACGTGTCAGACTCCTCCAAACTCGAGAAGGGAGAGTCGTATGAAGGAAAGGTGAAGTAATATGCACAGGATCATCCTCCTGTTGTCCTCAGGTTAAGGAAGGACAGGAGGAAGGGATGAGGAATGAAGGGAGGAAGGAAGGAAGGAAAGGAGAAAGGAAGGAAGGAAGGAAGGAAAGGAGTAAGGAGGGAGGGAGGGAGGGAGGGAGGGAGGAAGGAAGGAAGGAAGGAAGGAAGGAAGGAAGGAAGGAAGGAGGGAAAGGAGTAAGGAGGGAGGGAGGGAGGGAGGGAGGAAGGAAGGAAAGGAGTAAGGAGGAGGGAGGAAGGAAGGAAGGAAAGAAAGAAAGGAGTAAGGAAGGAAGGAAAGGACTAAGAAGGGAGAGAGGGAGGAAGAGTGAGGAAGGATGGAAGGAAGGAAGGAAGGAAAGGTGTAAGGAGGGAGCGAGGGAGGAAAGAAGAAAGGAAGGAAGGAAAGGACTAAGGAGGAAGGGAGGAAGGAAAGGAGGAAGGAAGGAAGGGAAAGGAGTAAGGACGGAGGAAGGACGGAGGAAGGAAGAAGGAAGGAATAAGGACGAGGAAGGAAGGAAGGAAGGAGGGAGGGATGAGGGAAGGAAAGAGTAAGGAGTAAGGAAGGAAGGAAGGAAGGAAGGAAGGAAGGAAGAGTCAAAAGAGATGGGATCAATTAGACCCTGGAGGCCAACAGTAGATTTAAGATATTTAAGGTATGACATGATGGACGTCTCCATTGTCTCTGCAGCAGCAGACCTGTCAGACTCCTCCAAGACAAAACTTCATCCTCCAAACTGGAGAAGGGAGAGTCGAGAGTCGAGAGTCGTATGAAGTAATATGTTGCACAACATTGGCAAAGGTGTAGTCATAACAACATCTCAAGTTGAAGGTGTCGAGTTTTGTTTGACGTCTGACAGCTATATGAAACAAGAAGGCTCAGATGTTCTCTTACTAGCCAAGAGGGAAGTTATTGAAACCTTTAACCCTCTTATATAAAAGTTTAAAAGTAAGTGACAGCATATAACATAACCTCAGAGACTCTGCTGCTCCCTGCAAAGTTTTATGGAGCTTTATAGTTGAGTTTCTTTAGCTGTCCGGCTGCAACTTTACTGTTCTGGGTCTCTCTCATGGCGTCATTTTCTGAGATTAAAAAAAAAAGTCACTGTACACCAGGGGTTATTATAGTCAACGAAAACTAAAACTAGCAATGAAAAAATAATTTATTAAACTGAAATTAAAATAAAAACTACAATGAACAATGTAAAACTAACTAAACTGAATTGCAGATAAATTCAGCTTCATTTTCTCCCTCGATTACTTCCTGTATGTTACAAAGCAGTTATTCGTGGGAAAGTGGAACATTATAATAATAAAATAGTTTAACTCCATACACACAGTCAGGAAGCACAGAGCAACAAGATCATCACATTGGAATCATGTTCGTGTCCATCTGATGAATGTAAGGCCAAGTTTCACCCTCTTTTTTTCTCTGGTTTGTTCTCCACAAACTCCTGATTAAAATATCTCACTCTTAAGATACTAGATGTTCCTCTTTCTTCTCTAAGTTTGTCTGTTTGCTGGTTGCTGCAGGACAGATAGTTTATCAGAGTTAGCTAGTTTATCAGAGCTAGCTAGTTTATCAGAGTTAGCTAGTTTATCATAGCTAGCTAGTTTATCAGAGTTAGCTAGTTTATCAGAGTTAGCTAGTTTATCAGAGCTAGCCAGTTTATCAGAGTTAGCTAGTTTATCAGAGTTAGCTAGTTTATCAGAGCTAGCTAGTTTATTAGAGTTAGCTAGTTTATCAGAGTTAGCTAGTTTATCAGAGCTAGCTAGTTTATCAGAGTTAGCTAGTTTATCAGAGCTAGCTAGTTTATCAGAGTTAGCTAGTTTATCAGAGTTAGCTAGTTTATCAGAGCTAGCTAGTTTATCAGAGTTTGTTAGCTGGAAATCTCTCTGCTGAAAAAGAGGCAAATAAAAGCGCTAACCCTGCCGTAATCGAACAATATTAACACTATTATTTACGGTAATGGAAGTCAATGTTGCAGACAGTATTTTAACCAGTGCAAAATTAGCTTCCTACCTGTAGTTAACACAACAGCAAATGAGGAAAAACCTTTATGACTTCCTTCATTTTCACACAGTTTACACACAAAGCTTATAAAATGCAGAAGAAGAAAACAGAAGCAGGAAGTGGAATTTACATATAAACATACCTGTCAACAACAATGATGGTACAAATGGGAAAATAAACAGGAACAGATGGCACAACATACCAATACCATGTGAGGATTCAGATATATGCAATAGACATGTTAACATCATTGGATACTAAAAATAGCATCCACTGCTGTGAACTATGAAGTGTGAACGCTCTGACTGGTGTGCAATGAGCTTTTTAATAGCCATTAATAAAGCAAATCCTCAGCGTTGCATCGTCATCATCGACTGCTTCATCACTGATTGGTTCAGAGTCACGTGACCCGTCGCCTCACACCATCACTGAACAGCTCCTATCACACAAGATCATGTCCTATTTTACCTCAGACATGAAAATATAACATACTCATAATGATGGAAATGTCTCTTTCTGGTAGTTTTGAGTCTCTGTAGTCACTCCATCGCTAGGTTGCTATGGTAACCAGATGGCAGCTGTCACTCAAACTAACTGTAGGTTGATTTTAGTCATTTTTATGTCTCTTTTTGGTAGTTTTGAGTCTCTTTAGTCTCTCCATCTCTAGGTTGCTATGGTAACCAGATGGCAGCTGTCACTCAAACTAACTGTAGGTTGATTTTAGTCATTTTTGCATCTCTTATTAGAAGCATTTGGGTTTGTTTAACCAATTTAAGTCTCTTTTTAATCCTCTTTATGTTTCTTTTTGGTAGTTTTTAGGTTTGTTTAGTCAATTTAAGTCTCTTTTTAATCCTCTTTATGTTTCTCTTTGGTAGTTTTTAGGTTTGTTTAGTCAATTCAAGTCTCTTTTTAATCATTTTTGCATCTGTTTTTGGTCATTTTTGGGGTTTTTTTGTCTCTTTTAGTAATTTTTGCATCTGTTTTTGGAAGCATTTAGGTTTCTTTAGTCAGTTTGTGTCTCTTTTTAATCATTTTTATGTCTCTTTTTGGTAGTTTTTAGGTTTGTTTAGTCAATTTGTGTCTCTTTTTAATCATTTTTATGTCTGTTTTTGGTCGTTTTCAGGGTTTTTTGTCTCATTCTTTCATCTATTTTTGGTGTTTAAATGTTATTTTATATGTAAAGTGTAAAATGAGCAGAGCTTTGTGGAAGTGTGGGGTTTATTGTAGAACCATTAGAGCCATCAGTCTTCACTGCTACATCATAAAAAGAAACCCTCAACTATGAATTCACCTAAAACACATGTCAATAGATATGGCTGAAATTTGACCCAGAACAGCCTCAGTGGACAAAAAGTCATCAAATTTCAGAGTAAAAGACTTTTTTTTTTTTTTTTTTTTACAGCAGTCAAATGTCAAAACAGGTCAAATATGACCCAAACAGTATGTAAGGGTTAAAAGCAGCCAATGTGTAACGTTATATATCTACCTTACAGTCTAACTTATCATTAAAGGTTACGAACGTGATAACAATATTGTCTCTTGCAACTTGAGTGTCTCCTTGTTTATGATCAGCCATTAAAGGAATAATGCGAAGACTGTGCGTGACATGACAACAAAGCATGACATCCAACCTGCTAATTTGTGCTCATAAAAAAAAAAAACAGCACATAAAGCAATAAAGAAGTGACACCAAACTGTAGCGGCAGCCATTATGGACCTTTCACCTTGTTTGCAGTAAAGTCTCAGCTTCATGTATTGTTCTTATACTTCCGCTGTGTTTTTACTGTTGACTCTATTGTTCACGAGGAAGGAAAGGAAGGAAGGAAGGAAGGAGGTAGGGAGGAAGGAAGTAAGGAAGGGAGGAAGGAAAGAAGGAGGGAGGGAGGAAGAATGGATGGATGGAAGGAAGGAAAGGAGAGAGGAAGGAAGGGAGGAGGGAGGAAGAAGAAGGAAGGAAAGAAGGAGGGAGGGAGGAAGAATGGATGGAAGGAAGGAAAGAAGGAGGGAGGGAGGGAGGAAGAATGGATGGAAGGAAGGAAGGAAAAGAGGGAGGAAGGAAGTAAGGAAGGAAGGAAGGAAAGAAGGAGGGAGGAAGAATTGATGGATGGAAGGAAGGAAAGAAGGAGGGAGGAAGGAAGGAAGGAAAGGAGGGAGGAAGGAAGGGAGGAGGAAGGAAGGAAGGAAGGAGGGAGGGAGGATGGATGGACGGATGGAAGGAAAGGAGGAGGGAGGGAGGAAGAATGGATGGAAGGAAGGAAGGAAAGGGGAGAGGAAGGAAGGGAGGGAGGAAGGAAACAAAGGAAGGAATGGAGGAAGGAAAAAAGGAGGGAAGGGGGAAGGAAGGATGGAAGGAAGGAAGGAAGGAAGGAAGGAAGGAAGGAAGGAAGGAAGGAAATGAAGGAAGGAATGGAGGAGGGAAAAAAGGAGGGAAGGGGGAAGAAAGAAAGAAGGAAGGAAGGAAGGAGGAAGGAAGAAGAAGGAAGGAAAGGAGGGAGGGAGAAGGAAGGAAGGAAAGAAGAAGGAAGAAAAGGAAGGAGGGAGGGAGGAAGGAAAGAAGAAGGAAGGAAACGAAGGAAGGAACTCTATTGACTCTATTGTTCATGTCTCCTTCCTTTGTTCCTGTGTGGCTCCTGAACCTGCTGCAGTACCTCATCCTGACCACTAGAGGGAAGTAGTGATCTACAGTCAGCAGTCAGCCTCTCTGCAGCTCTGCATTGTGTTTGTCCGAGTGAAGGAATGCACTCTTCTTTGTCCAGCAGGAACAAAAAAAAGAAGTAGAAGCATGGGGTGAGAAAATGCTGTGTTGCACTTTTATGTTTATTTGTCATATTGTGTTGCTTTTAAGTCGGAGGTGCATTTTAGTCACATTTTATAGTCGGATTATCTGAATATAACCAATCCACAGCTCAAAAAAACTATATTTATTCATAGATGCATTCTAGAAGTGATGAGTTGATGAGTTTTTCTACATCCTTATATCAGTATTTTATGGGTTAACCCATTATAGGACACTCATTGAAAGGAAGTGAGGAAGGAAGGGAGGAAGGACGGTGGATAGAAGGAAGGAAGAAAGGTAGGGGGGAGGAAAGAAAGAGAAAAGGAGGGAGGGAGAAAGGAAAGGAAGAAGGAAGGAAGGAAGAAGAAAGGGGGATGGAGGAAGGAAAGAAGGAGGGAGGGAGGGAGGGAGGAAGAATAGATGGAAGTAAGGAAAGGAAGGAAGGAAGGATGGACAGTGGAAGGAAAGAAGGAAGGGAGGAGAGAAGGAGGGAGGGTGGAAAGACAGATGGAAGGAAGGAAAGGAAGGGAGGAGGGAGGAAATAAGGAACGAGGGAGGGAGAAAGGAAAAGAGGAAGGGAAGAATGAAGGCAGGGAGGGAGGAAGGAAGGAAGGAAGGAAGGAAGGAAGGATATTTTGGGATATTTACAGAAGTTACCAAATATAATTCTTTGCCCAATAAAGGGTTAACCCAGTAGCAGTATCTTCCTTTGTCTCATTACTTGTTTCCTCTTAAGATTTTTCACAAGTTGAAGTCCATTTTCCTTTTGAGCTTCAGGCAAAAAAGAAGGAAAGAGAAAAAAAAAAAAAAAAATCTGAAAAATGGCATGAGCTCTCCTCCCAATGCCACCTTGTTGGGGAGTTGAGCCCATATCAGCTGAAGTCTTTCTCAGTAATATCACTTTAATGGCCTTATTGTGAGTTATGACAATCTCACCCACACCGTCATTAACCCACTGGTCCTTAATCTCGGCGAGAGGAGCACCTGTCAGGCTTCGTTAGCCATTAAACCGTTAATAATCTCTGCCCACCACGTCCACGCACACACACACACACACTGCAGAGAGCGGGCGTGGAAAGAAAAGAAATGATTAGGAGGTTGCCTTTTCATCACCTCTGATGAAAGCGGCGACGGGCTGCGGAGATCTCGGGTGAGATGGAGAAGGTAAAAAACACGGGTCCCTTAATGAGGTCAGTTAGATTGAGTATTATCAGTGGCCCTCCAGGGCAGCTGCCATAGTTATACATCTACTGCTGCCAGGCTGTTGCCATTACATGTATACCTTTCAAATCCCACATGAGCACTGATTCATCCTCTAACTTGATTTTAAGGTTGATATAATATAATCTGGTGTGTGCTCAGCAGGTTTAATGGTCTTAATACTCATTAAAAGCTCTCGCAGTGCTTTCGGCAGAGTTTCTGTGACTCATCGTAGAGTCAGCCTTTTTGGAAATGAGGAACAGTTTAACCAACAGGCTGATTAGTTGTTGATGTTTAACCCTCCTGTTGTCCTCGAGTCAAGGAAGGAAAGGAGGGAGGAAGGAAGGAAAGGAGGGAGGAGGAAGGAAAGGAAGGAGGAAGAAGGAAGGAAAGGAAAGGAGGGAGGAAGAAGAAGGAAAGGAAGGAAGGAAAGAAGAAGGAAGGAAAGGAAGGAAGGAAAGGAGGGAGGGAGGAGGGAAGGATGGAAGGGAGGAAGAAGGAAAGAAAGAAGGAAGGAAGGAAGGAAAGAAGGAAGGAAGGAAGGAAGAACGGAAGGAAGGAAGGGAAGAAGTAGGGAGGGAGGAAGGATGGATGGAAGGAAGGAAAGGAGGGAGGAAGGAAGGGAGGAGGAAAGAAGAAGGAAGGAAAGAAGGAGGGAGGGAGGAAGGGAGGAGGAAAGAAGAAGGAAGGAAGGAAGGAAAGAAAAAAGGATGGAAGGAAGGGGGATGGATGAAGGAAGGGAGGAAAGAAGGAACAGTCAAAACAGACGGGGTCAATTTGACCCGGGAGGACGACAGGAAGGTTAAACTCCTTTTTTTGTCTCTGTGCTTCGATTCATTGTCTGCAATTTGTTTGGGAACTTTCTGGAGGAGAAAGATGAGAGGATCAAATGTCTCTAAATATATGTTTCTACTCCTTTAATTAAAGAGTCAGTGCTTCTCACACTAATCTGACTTTATTAAATCACTTTCAGAACACTTCCTGTTGCAAACTGGTAAAATATTGATATCAGAGTAGAAATGACAGAATTGAGAGAAAGATGTGTTGAGTGTGTTGAGAGCTTGAAATTCTGAATGATTTACTTCTTTGAGTGATTAATTTCTAATTTATGGGAACTTTTCATCCCCTGAGTTTTGTAGAAACCATCGCTTGAGCTTGAAGTCCATGTTGAAGCACCTTTAAGTGTCACTAAGAGCCACTCAATGCTCCAACTGACTCCCATTTAAAAAAAAAAAAAAAAAAAAAAGGCCTTGACTTCTCTCTAGAAATATGATGTCAATCTTTGTTTCCAAGAAGCGAGGTGTGTCTCCAGAGCGTGAAAAGGCATCACTCCTTATTCAGAAGATCCGGGCTTCAAATATTGGATATGGCATTGACCATACGTTGCAGCTTTGGGCTTCAAACTAACATCCATTTTCATACACAGTCTATAATAGAAACCTCATTATATCCCTGTTATATGTTTTTCAGTTAGTACCTGAAAAGTTGATATTGTGAAGATGAAAGGTTTTCCCCTGACAGCGATGATACACTGCCTGTGTGTGTGTGTGTGTGTGTGTGTGTGTGTGTGTGTGTGTGTGTGTGTGTGTGTGCAGCTACATGTCGACAAGCCCTCTGTCAGGCCGTTTTTCTGATATGAGCTGCAGAGTTCATGACCCCATGAACTATAAAACCAGCAGCACAGGGCCTCTTGACTTCAGAGTGGCGTCTACAGCCTCTGGTCAGAGTGTGTATGATACCAAAAGTCAGTTGATGATGATGATGATGATGAGGGTGATGATGATGATATATATGTGCACCTAACCTGACCTCTCCTCTCTGTGCCCCCCAGGCCCTCGCTCCCTCCCCTCCCTCCCCTTGAGGCAGGATGTGTCTCTAATCTCCGTGTTGTTGTCCTCGGTCAACAAAGAGAAGGAAAAATACGATCTGATGAATCGCCTCCGAACCCGCCGCTCTGACATCCAATAACGCCTTTTGTTCTCACGGTGGCAATCGCTGGTCCCCGATCTTTATGATCCGCCTAATTATTTCCACATGGCGGAGCGATATTGAGGGGACGCCATCTAAACGAGCGCAGCGGTTACTCTATTATTGTTCATAATCCATTATGTCGACATTACAAATTGATAATTTCTTTCAAGTGAGGGATGAAAATCTGGAACCGATTTAAACACAGTCGGTATAGGAAGTGGTACCTCTGTGACCTCTATTGTGTCTCCTGCTCTTTAATTTATCACACACACGCACGCACACACACACACACACACACACACACACATGCAGACATAAGCATTGCATATTAATTCACAGCAATCCATTAGGCCATAGGAGGTCCTCGCTCTATAAATCAAAACTAAAGGGCCGGCTAATTGACTCGCACACAAAGGAACGGGAAGACTGAGGAAGAAGAAGAAGAAGAAGATGGGAAGAGATAGGTTAAGGTGCATGGGGGAGAAGAAGAAGAAGAAGAAGAAGAGGAGGAAGGGGTTAATGGGAAAAAGGAAGTGAAGGACGGGAAAACGAGGAGGAAGATAGGGGAAAGAGTGCAAGCAAGCAGCAGTGTGCAGCAGTGTATCATCGCTGCCTTTGACCCGCGCGCCTCCTTTGTTCTATGACTGATGGTGCTCGGCGATGACACACATTGCTTATGAGCCCCTGTGGCCACGAGCTCGATCTCACCACCTATAGGGCCACCGAGCAGCAGCAGCAGCAGCAGCAGCAGAGGCAGCATATAGGGGCCAATTCTCGCAGGGCTCTTAGCGGCGCTGCTAATTAGCTAAAAGGGGTCATTTGTATGCAGCTTCTCTGTGTCTTTATCTCCTCGCTCTCACGCTCTTTCTCTGTCTCTCTCCTGGTTTCTCTGTCTATTTTTCTCTCTTGGTTATCAATCCATCCCCCCACCTCCCTCCCCTTCCCTTCCCTTCCCTTCCCCTCTCTCTCTCTCTCTCTCTCTCCATCCCACCTTCACCCTTATCTCAATTTGTCTGCGCCACTGTAATTGTATCAGGTCTAATAATTAGCGTAACTCAAGTCTAATAAGTTTGGGCTGTTAGCTCGAAAAAAGAGATTAGACTTCAGAAAAACTTCCATTTCTTTCACCTCTGTGGCTCGGTAATTTAAAGATGTACATTAACACTTAAAGAGACGTTAAACAGGAGGAATTAACAAAAACATGTGGTTAATTTTTAATAGAATACTAATTAAAATGTGTGTAGAGATAAAGGTTTTCCAGGTTTCTCTCGGTTCCTATTGACAAAGACTTGACCTCAGACTGGAATCGGGTCAAAATCATATTCAGTGTTAATCTGTTCTGGCTGTAAATGGAGCAGCTCTGTCAAGGAAATGGAAAATAAGAGCAGACAGACTTAATTAAGTAGAATCCAGACAATCGGCTGTCATTTCTTTACCTCATCAGAAAATATCAACAAATACAGCGAGCTCAGGTCAGTCCTTTTTCAGTCTTTTCCAGCCAGCAACTTCTCACTTCTGACTTGAAAATAGCATTGTGTGCACTTCCTACTAACTTTGTTTTCATGATAAAGCCTCACTTTAAATCATATTAGCCCAAATCTCTCGTGTTTGAGTCAGAAAACTCTTTGAATTGCTCGTAAATCAAATCGTTTAACCCTGATGAACGTCACCTGCTCATGAGGAAGTGAATGTTTCGTGTGAGATTTCATCGTTAGAATCATCAACTCACCAAAAATCAGCATACAAACCACAGACTGTATAAAAGAAATGGACGTAACATCCGTGACGTCACCCATTGGTTTGTGGACTGCTGCTCGGAAGCCAATAGTTTCGAATCAAGGCAGCGCCATCTTGAAAATTTCAGGTGCATGCTGGGAAAAATAAAAACACAGATTCTACTTATATGGGCATGAGGCATGGGTGGAGCCATGGGCGGAGTGGGGAGGTTGCTATGGTTACGAGGGCTGGATCTCGAGGACATTGGTCAATCAACCTGTCAATCAGGACGTAGCCACGCCCTAATGCATACCCTGCTTTATCATCACATATAAAATCAGGGAGGCCAAAATGTCCCAAATGAACATCATACTGCATTGAAGAAGGCTTTAAACTAGTGATTGAGACCATAAACACATTTTGAAAACGTTTACTGAGGTTAGAAATCAAGTGAGAAGTTGGTGAATTCTCCATTGACTTGTATAGAGACGGTCGCCCCCTGGTGGCCTTTTGATAGAATGCAGTTCTAAGTTACTTCCGCGTTGGCCTCATTTCAGAGGACCAGAACTCCCCTTTGTTATTACCCTTACAGCTCATTGATACAATGCTTCATTCCTCCTGAAAAGTGATCAAGTTAAAAGCTTTTTTCTCATATATACCTGAATGTAATGTCTCTATATGCAGGATCACAGGAGCCGAAACAATCAGAAAACATGACTTCATCAGAGCACGGCTGCACTGTGACAGAAATAAATGAAGTTCTACGCTATAAAACTTATATGAGACTTGTAGGAGAGGCGTTTGACATTCACATATATTATAGGAGAGAATATTACAGCCTACAGTAGATGATGTTACACTGTTAACAACAAGACAACGTGATGCTGGACAGAGAGCTGCAGAAATACCCCGAGGCAGCTGTTTACTGCTGCTGAAATAAAAATCATCACATTAAAAAAAAAAGAAAAGAAAAAAAAACCTGGCAGGAACGATGAAGATGATGATGATAATGTGCCGAAGAGAATGTTAATTTAGCATTAAATTAATTCAGATTAAAACATTGTGGGTTTCAGGTCAAATGAGTGTTTTTTTGACCTGTGGACTTTCATACCTAGGAGAGATTTTTTAAGCATGAGAAAATTAGTGAATGCTACAAATTATCTTAAATCACTCGTATGTTCAACTTACTTTAATGATCAATCTGGTTTTTGCCCGAGGCTGACCATGAGTGTAGTGCATGAACAATGTTTCCTCCGCTCCACTGTATTCAGATTTTCTCTAATTTGATCTCTTTCTATTTCTTTATGTGAACATTTATTTCTGGATGTGAAGTGCAGCCGTGCTCTCTCTCTCTCTCTCTCTCTCTCTCTCTCTCTCTCCTTTCTTCTCTCTACACTGCTGCATCTTCACTTCTTTTGTTTGCTTCCCTTCCCTTCTCCTCCTTCCCTCCTTTTCCTTTTTTCCTCTTTTTCTCATTTCATACACACCAACACACTCCTGTCCCTCTCGGCCCTCCAAACAAACCCCCCCCCCCCCCTCCTCCTCCACTTCCACTTTCACCACCACCACCCACCTCTCTTTTCTGTTTCCTGGCCTGTGTAGGGGATTGATGGAGATATGGGAAGCTGTCATGCAGTAAATTGCATGGACATTGGCTCCCCCGCCACGAGATGGGAATCTAGCCTGTGTCTTGTGCTCTTAGCGCTGCTGCTGCCCCCCACCCCCCTCCTCCTCCTCCTCCTCCTCCTTCTCTCTTCTCTCCCCTTCTTTCACTGTAACTCTCCTCCTCATCCTCCCACCTCCTCCTTCACCTGAAAAAATGTTAAGTACAGACCTCGGAGGGGCAGCGAAAGCCACCGTGAAGCCTTCCTACCATCCCTCACACTAATGCACGAGCCAATCTGCCAACCCTAACAAAAGCCTTTCCAACATATCACTCCTTGTCCTCCTTCGAAACATTTCATTCTCTCTTCTCCTCCACGGCTAATCAACATCTCCCCCTGTCTTTTGTCTCTCTCGTTTCTTCCCTCTTCCTTCTTCTTCTTCTTCTTCTTCTTGCATTTCTTTGTTTTGCCCCAGCTGAGTGAGTTATTTCCCCGCGTCATTCATCAGGCATGCAAAGCGTCTCATTTTGGCATCATGGACAATGAGTCCCTCTGGCTCGTGAAAGGTTAATGCTTTGGATGATAGTAAATTGTTTGGCCATTTCGAGGAGCTGTGAAAGGGATAACTCAACCATAAAATTTGATCGGCTGCCTCCCCTCTCTCCTCTCCTCCACCTCTCTCATCTCGCTGCATCCCCCTGTCACTTCCCTCAATCATTCTAATTTTCCTTCTTATTCTTTCTATCTTTGGTTTCCTCATTTTCTTACACTCCCACCCCTTCACCTTCACAGTCCTCTTCATCTTCAGTTTTCCCCCCATTTCCATTTTTTTGTTAGCCAAACAAGAGTTCAAAGGTGATGAGACTGAAATCCCATCCCCGTGGCGTCTTTAATGACTTCGTCCCGCATTAGACGAGGCTTTCAGGGAAACAGCCACTCTCTGTCTTTATACCTTTTGACCACAATTTACAGCGCGAGACTCATTTTAGTTGGTCAAAGAGAGAGTAGAATGACTTGCATGTGCTCACATGGTTATCATTAGGCGCAGCTGGAGTAGGCAGCGTCCTCGTGTCGCCCTCCATAAAGCAATGACCCCTCAACTCTTTGAACAATAAAAGCTGGCGTCTGTGTGGCTCAGTGGGCAGAAGCATGTCTCTGCTTTCCTCCGCTGTAGGAAGGTAACGGGAGTCATGGTGTACTGCTTTGACATGATTATTACAAGTCCTCCAGCCTAGAAAAAAATTTAAGAAAACACAGGTTGTTTATTAGCTGCTGAGCATTTTAAACTGGCGCCACTGTCGACATGAAGACATTGCTTGTAAGCACCTTTTAAAACATATATGTTGTTACGGAAAGATTCATATGCATGTTTCCTGATCTGCCAAATCTATGGTTAATGCGTCTTTGAGTTAAAGACTGTGTGAAGTGAATTCAGACATTGTCTTCTAACCCCATTCAATAGGTCATAAATGTATTTCTATAAAAGGTGTAAAAAGCATTTCAACCATTTAGATTTGAATTGTGGAGCTAGGCTTCACAAACTGTGTTTCAAGATTTCTGTGTTCAGGATTTAGTGATTAGCATAAACCCGCCCCTGCTGCTGTAGAGGTATAAATACATTCAGCACACACTACTACTACTACAGTCTACAGTTAGCCAGTTAGCTGAGTTAGCCGCCGAGCTAGCAGCTGAGCTAGCAGCAGAAAGCTCTCAGACGTAGCGTCCATGTTTCTGGTAGAGGTGGTGACTTTGATTGACAGGTGACACTTGGTAGGGGGCGGGGTTTCAGCGGGCTCATCAGCAGGGGGTCTTAAAGAGACAGGAGCTAAAATGACCTATTAAAAGACAGAGGCTGAACTGAGGAGCTGCATAAAGGACCAGTAGAAGATTAATAAGAGTTTTTAACTGTAAATCATGCAAAGATATTCCAGTAGGGCCTCAGATATGGATCCATTAGAGAAAGAACAACCAGAATGTGCAACAGCTTCTTTCCACAAGCCATAAAACTCTTGAATGCATAATATTGCACTTTTTGCACATCTATACATCAGTTACCTCTTAATTATTTATTTGGATTTTATCACCACTTGATTGCACTTTAGTTTATTTAGCATTGCTCTTTTTTTAACTGCTGCTGCCTTATTGTCTTTTAATTGTTCTTATGTGGGTTTTTTTTTTAGGTATGATTAGTTATTTATTATATTCTCTCTTGCACTTTGGACCTGAGAAAAACAATTTCGTTCCGCTGCATGTATTTTATAGATAATGTTGGAATGACAAATAAATAAACTTGAATTTGAGATTAAATATAAACCCATAAATGTGCAGGAGACATAAATTACACATTTAAAGTTATGGGGAAATTGGTTTACATTAGCACAAAAAGTGAGTGTTTGGAAAGACAAAGAAGGACAAGGCTGCAGAGATTCAACACAGGAGAATTTTATAATTTATTTAACTGGTTTAAACTGGAATCCATTTCCATTGATGTGAATCCAAGCTGAATAAAGCGACCGTCCTCCCTGAAGAAACAATTATGCATTTCAAACCTTTAAAGGGTTGAACGGGTGAAACTGAAAAACATGTTTCCAGCTAAGCAGCTATACATACTTATAATCAAATGCTTACAAAAGGCTCTAATTATCTTTTTTATTATCAAAATTTGCATGAAAAGACAAGAACCAACAATAAATTAATCATACTAATAAGCACAGCAGTGGCTTGATTACCAACTGGGCAAAATGGTCCAACTGCCCCGGGGCATCAGACCCCCCCGAGGGCCACACAACAGCCACTGGTTCAGTGCATATCAATTGGTTTGGTAATTTGATTAATTGCACATTTGTTGGGGAACCATTTAAGTATAATATCAATTAAAGTGGGAATTTCATTATAGCTTCATGTTTTTGTCTTCATGTCTGTCAGCTCGTCATAGTCCTGAATCGTCCTGTCGACCGTGCAACTTTAGTCCAACATATAAATCATAAGGTTTAAATTATCACCCAATTCTGTGTTAGACCTTTTTAGCCAACATTATTCCAATTTCCTACTACAGGTTTTATACTTTTTTTTTCTCATTTAAATGACACTAAACCTCATTTTTGAGTTAACCTTCCCGTCGTCCTCCCGGGTCAAATTGACCCCGTCTGTTTTGACTGTTCCTTCCTTCTTTCCTTCCTTCCTTCCTTCCTTCCTTCCGTCTGTCCTTCATTCCTCCCTCCTTCTCTCTTTCTTTCCTCCCTTCCATCTTTCCTTCCTCCATCCCCCTTTCTTCCTTCCTTCTGTCCTTCTGCCTGTCCTTCATCCCTCCCTCCTTCTTCTCTTTCTTTCCTCCCTTCCATCTTTCCTTCCTCCATCCCCCTTTCTTCCTTCCTTCTGTCCTTCCGTCCTCCCCCCATCCATCTTTCCTTCCTTCCTCCCCCTGTCCATCTTTCCTTCCCTCATTCCTTCCTTCCTTCCTTCCTTCCTTCCTCACTCCCTTCCTTCCTTCCTCCCTCTCTCCTTCTCTCTTTCTTTCCTCCCCCTTCCTTCTTTCCTGTCCTTCTTTCCTTCCTTACTCTCTTCCTCTTTTCCTTTATCTATCCCTCCCTCCCTCCCTTCCTCCTACCTTCCTTCTTTGCTCCATTCCTCCATCCTTCCTTCCTTCCTTTCCTTCCTCCCTTCCTCCTTTCCTTTCCTTTCCTTTCCTCCCTTCCTTCCTCCCTCCCTTCTTTCCTTCCATCTTCCTCCCTTCCCTCCTCCCTTCCTTCCTTGACTCAAGGACAACAGGAGGGTTAAGATTGTTTTGTCACATTGTGCAGATTCCAAAATTAAGATGTGTAAAATTAATCACGATAGCTTTAGTGAATTTAAATATATATAACACTCATATTTATTATTAGCTATAAAGGCTTTTCCTCAGAATGTGACTATATTCAGCCGTTTCGAGCCAGTCACACACTCCAGAAAGACATTACGGCATGTTGCATTTGAAAAGGGGTGAAATCATTTTATTGGAAGGTTGTTGGACTGGTTTAAAGAAAGCAGGACTCAGTAATACACCGGTTCGGATGGATATTACATTACAGTGTGTGCCCATGTTTTTCACAGCAAATGGCAGCTGCCTGCCACATGGGAGCCTCTCCGTATAAATGGCCTCGGGGCAGATAATCTCCCACCTACAGTACTGCCATTCACTACTGAACCAGTGGAGAAGTGTGTAGGACACTGCAGCACATCTCAGCTCCACTGAACACGCATGTTAACACACATGCACAACACAAAGGAACTAGACCCACGTTGGATATTATACATATATATACCGTGTCTACTAGAATAAAGAAGTCGTTTTGATCTGATTATACCTGCGAAAATAAGCTCTATCAAATTAGCTGTTATATCAGCGTTATAGATATTTTGCTTCTTGGAAACAGCCACAGTAATAAGAGAGACGAAAACCGATTGTTAGAGCAATGATAAAGGACCAGTGTGTAAGATTTAGTGGCATGTAGAGGAATGGACTTGGCAGAAATTGAATAGTATGTTTTAATAATAAGTGTAAAATCACCTTAAAATAAGAACACAAAGGAACTAGACCCACGTTGGATATTATACATATATATACCGTGTCTACTAGAATAAAGAAGTCGTTTTGATCTGATTATACCTGCCAGAATAAGCTCTATCAAATTTGGAATAATCAAAAGAGCCGTTATATCAGCGTTATAGATATTTTGCTTCTTGGAAACAGCCACAGTAATAAGAGAGTAATTACACTTTCAGCACAGCACTTTTTTCCAATCCTACAAGAAAGCACAGGCACAAAAACTGAAAACCGATTGTTAGAGGTGATATTTAATAATAAATGTATAACCTATAACAACCTAATCAAATAATAATGATAAAGGACCAGTGTGTAAGATTTAGTGGCATCTAGCAGAATGGACTTGGCAGAAATTGAATAGTATGTTTTAATAATAAGTGTAAAATCACCTTAAAATAAGAACACAAAGGAACTAGACCCACGTTGGATATTATACATATATATACTGTGTCTACTAGAATAAAGAAGTAGTTTTGATCTCATTATACCTGCCAGAATAAGCTCTATCAAATTTGAAATAATCAGAATAGCCGTTATATGAGCTGACATTTTGCTTCTTTAAACAAATGTTGAAGATTGGAAACAGCCACAGTAATAAGAGAGTAATTACACTTTCGGCACAGTACAGATTGTACAACATGTATAACATTAATATACACATATACAATCAAATAACAATGATAAAGGACCAGTGTGTAAGATTTAGTGGCATCTAGCAGAATGGACTTGGCAGAAATTGAATAGTATGTTTTAATAATAAGTGTAAAATCACCTTAAAATAAGAACAGAAAGGAACTAGACCCATGTTGGATATTATACATATATATACTATGTCTACTAGAATAAAGAAGTAGTTTTGATCTGATTATACCTGCCAGAATAAGCTCTATCAAATTTGGAATAATCAAAATAGCCATTATATCACCGTTATAGATATTTTGCTTCTTTAAAGAAATTTAACAGTTGAAGATTGGAAACAGCCACAGTAATAAGAGTAATTGCACTTTTTTCCAATCCTACAGGAAAGCACAGGCACAAAAACTGAAGACAGATTGTATAACATGTATAACATTTATATACACATATACAATCAAATATCCTTTATTAACAACGATAAAGGACCAGTGTGTAAGATTTAGTGGCATCTAGCAGAATGGACTCGGCACAAAGGAACTAGACCCATGTTGGATATTATACTACCGTGTCTACTAGAATAAAGAAGTGGTTTTGATCTGATTATACCTGCCAGAATAAGCTCTATCAAATTTGGAATAATTAAAATAGCCGTTATATCAGCGTTATAGATATTTTGCTTCTTGGAAACAGCCACAGTAATAAGAGAGTAATTACACTTTCAGCACAGCACTTTTTTCCAATCCTACAGGAAAGCACAGGCAGAAAAACTGAAGACAGATTGTATAACATGTATAACATTTATATACAATCAAATAACAATGATAAAGGACCAGTGTGTAAGATTTAGTGGCATCTAGCAGAATGGACTTGGCAGAAATTGAATAATATGTTTTAATAATAAGTGTAAAATCACCTTAAAATAAGAACACAAAGGAACTAGACCCATGTTGGATATTATACATATATATACCGTGTCTACTAGAATAAAGAAATAGTTTTGATCTGATTATACCTGCTAGAATAAGCTCTATCAAATTAGCTGTTATATCACCGTTATAGATATTTTGCTTCTTGGAAACAGCCACAGTAATAAGAGAGTAATTATACTTTCAGCACAGCACTTTTTTCCAATCCTACAGGAAAGCACAGGCACAAAAACTGAAAACCGATTGTTAGAGGTGATATTTAATAATAAATGTATAACCTATAACTACCTAATCAAATAACAATGATAAAGGACCAGTGTGTAAGATTTAGTGGCATCTAGCAGAATGGACTTGGCAGAAATTGAATAGTATGTTTTAATAATAAGTGTAAAATCACCTTAAAATAAGAATGCATGGGTTTTCATTACCTTAGATGGAGCCGTTATACCTATATAAGAAGCGGGTCCTCGTCCACTGAGGCCATAATGTTGCACCGCCATGTTTCTACAGTAGCCCAGAATGGACGAACCAAGCGTTGAACCGAGCGTATCGAGCTGAGCAGGAAGTCCCGATCCTATATCAACAATAAATACACGTAAAACAGACAAATAAATGAGCCATTAATCTATGTAACCTACTTACTCACAAAGCACCAAAATCAAGAAAAATCAACAAAATCTGAGCCAAGATAATCGGATTCGTAATCGATCGTAATTACCGTAGCTTATAGGTGCTCATTTTGCTTTGACTATGCTACCGTAATTACTGTAGTAGCAGCACAATTGAATTTAAAAGGCGGCTGGCTTGACAGTAGTCACAATGCTTCACTGCTGCTGAAACTAAGACGTGACATGAAGGATGAGAGAAAGCTGCGTCAAAGCCAGAAGCCAGAACGCGACGCAGATGCTCCTGGTTGGATCCGTGAGTAAAGCCTGTCTTTGGAAGCACCTAGTTAGGATTAATAATGGACTCGTGAAAGGGTATTTACTCATGAAGGCCATTAGCTCTTCACATTTTGGCCTGGGGGGGATTCATCTTGAAAATTCATGGTAGCCCAAAAACTGACCGTGGAGCCAAATGTGGTCTGCTTACACAGCGGGGGGGTGGGGGGGGAATGACATGACAAAATAGCTCGCACTGTCACACCAAATTTCACATTTCTGCTCAAAAATCCTGCAACTTTTTAACCTTGAGACTTGGACAAGATTGAATCCACGTGCTTAGAAAAAAAAAAAAACTGCTGCAGGCAATAATTTATAACTGCTGCTGGTTCTCGGCCCAGATGTCTTTTTATTTTGGAGGTGGGCTGGTGTTGGATAGAGGGAACGGTGAAGAGGTAGCTAGCTATATATATATATATATGGCTGGAAGATAAATGTGTGAAAATGGATAATCGGTAGCAACACACACCTGACACACAGATTTTCATATCCTTGCACCTGACAGGGATTAATAACAGTCGACTCCTGCAGGCACACAGAAACACACACACACACGCATACATACACAAAACTTCCTCTGAGGAGCGGGGGAGTTTATGCATGTGACAGAATATAAAGAAATGTACACACACACATACATACATATATATATAAATGCACTGTTCGATTTGTGCCTCGCGGAGTCTCTGAAGCCTTTTGAAAAGCCACTAGAGGATGAAGCCACAACAAAGGGAGTTAAGAGGCGTCCCAACAGTCCGCTGCAGGGCCCTGAAAGAGAAAAATAAAAACACACACTGGCCAGCAGCAGAACCGCTATCTCAAATTAAAATTTCATCTCCGGCTCCAAGAAGTATATAAGTCTGTAAAATATATATATTTATGATTTATTGGACACACGGAGCCGGTTGAGGGCCGTTAATCATATGCCATATATATACCCGCCATATATAGAGCCATATAGTTGAAATATGAATGCCATAAAAAGGATGCAAGACGTATGGGAGAGTGGAAAAAAACATGGAGTGATGTGAGAGCTTGTCTTTGATTGCAGGGAGGGGAGGAAAAGGAGGGAGAGGAGTTGGCAGTGAATCTCTTTGTCTCCCCTCTCAGATCCCCCCTCCTCCCTCTCTCTCCCTCCCAAGCGGGTCGGAGTTGCCCTTGCAGCTTTTTTGTCGTGTCTTCTGCCCTCGCCGCAGCTCGTCCCCTGTGCTGCTTCGGCTGCTCAACAGATGGCCAGTTGGCTCATTAACTTTAATAAATCTAACATCAATTAGACTGGAGGTAATTGGGATGCTGCGGAGGTGATTGCAAGGTAGCGGCTCTGCATACGAAAAGCTCGAGCCCCCTTAATGAATGGCTCTCGTGATGCTCATCCTATGTATGTGTGTGTGTGTGTGTGTGTGTGTGGGTTTGTGTGAGACAGTGCCAAGAGCATGGCATTAAAGCGTGTGGCAGTGCCAGGGAGGATGTAAGGACGGACAGATGATTGAAGGACAGAAGAGACTTTTTCCTTTCTGACAAGTTACATCCTGTCAGCTAACCTTGATGGGTTCATCCTCTCCTCTCTGTCCTCCTCTTTGTTCTTCTTTCTTTTTTTTCTCTCCCACCTTCACCCCTGTTATTTGTTCTTGAAATCCTCTCCGACTCACACACACACACACACACACATCTCCGTCCACCTCTGATAAAACCCCTCATAGCTCCTCTTCTCAGCTCCTCTCTCAGCTCTCCACATAACAATACATCTTTTTCTCTTTCTCGCTGCCTCTTGCTGTCTTTCTCCTTGAACTTCTTACTTCATTACTCGTTCCTGACCTTTGATGTAGCTTTGAGAGATGACTATCCCTTCAATGCCTTTTGTGTGTGTGTGTGTGTGTGTGTGTGTGTGTGTGTGTGTGTGTGTGTGTGTGTGTGTGTGTGTGTAGCTACATATGTGCCTCTATGCATCCACATACGATCTGTGCAAGCCTAATCAAAATGTGTGTGTAGGTGCATGTATCATTGCTTTATTTCAATGTACGTGGCTTTGTCTGCCTGCCTGCGTGTGTGTGTGTGTGCATGTGTGTGTGTGTGTGTGCATGTGTGTGTGTGTATGTATATATTATCTTGCAGACAGCTAACCATGTATCTGTCAGAGGCTTGTGCTGACTCAGCCAATCTGTGCCGTGCGTCTTCTACGAGAAGCAGATGCACCTGCCATCCTGCCGTCCAGGCTGTAAATGTAGAGAAATAGTGTGTTTGTCCGCACGCATACACAACATATGCTACATTATGAATGCGTCAGTGCGGCGCATAACTTGTGTCTCCGCTCAAAGAGAGGGACTGTACTCACATGATGCTCCTGTCTTTAATCAGAACAGATTGACTCGAGTGGATCAAGCTGCTCTCGGCTCAGCTTGGGTTTTTTTTTTTTTTTTTTTTTTTTTTCAGATTGAAATGTGGGGAAACAGAATCGTCTCTTCTTGTCCACAGGATTGGTCTGTCTGCTGAACAAAGCACATCTGCTGGGCTGCTGGAGAGAGGGAGAGAGAGGGGGAGAGAGAGAGAGTAAGAGAGGGAGAGAGAGAGAGAGAGAGAGAGGGAGAGAGAGAGAGAAAGACAGAGAGAGAGGGGGAAAGAGAGAGAGAGAGAAAGACAGAGAGAGAGAGAGAGAGGGAAAGACAGAGAGAGAGAGGGAAAGAGAGAGAGAGAGAGAGAGAGAATAAGAGAGAGAAAGAGAGAGAGTAAGAGAGAGAGAGGGAGAGAGAGAAAGAGAGAGAGGGAGAGAGGGAGAGAGAGCTTGACCAATGGCACAGAGGCTTCACTAGGAGTATAAAGAAACACAGAGAGCATCATGAGGAGGTTTGCAGAGACAGCTGCATCAGTCCTGTCTGCTAGAGATCAAGTATCTGCATTTAATGCTGTCTGAACTTCTTTCTGACCCCGCCTCTTTTGACTGTTCCTTCTTTCTTTCAATCCTTCCTTCCTTACTCCCTCCTTCCCTTCTTTCCTTCCTTCCTCCTTTCCTTCCTTCTTCCTCCCTTCCTTCCTTCCTTCCATCCTTCCTTCCCTCCCTCCTTACTCCATTCTTTCTTTCCTTCTTTCATTCCTTTTTTCCTTTCTTCCTTCCTCCCTCCTTACTCCTTTCCTTCCATCCTTCCTTCCTCCCTCCTTACTCCTTTCCTTCCTTCCTTCCTCCCTTCCTTCTCTCCTAAATTCCTTCCTCTTTTCATCCTTACTCCTTTCCTTCCTTCCTTCCCTCCTTACTCCTTTCCTTCCTTCCTTCCTGCCCTCCTTTCTTCCTTCTCTCCTTACTTCCTTCCTCCTTTCCTCCTTCCTCCTGTCCTTCCTTGACCTGAGGACAACAGGAGGGTTAAAAGAGAGCAGTAGTTAGAGCTCAAACAATGTTTCCTGTTTTCATCTGAGGAGCGTTACTGTCTCCTCATCGCTCTGCACAGATCTGATGTTTCCAGCTCTTCACTGGACGATTGAGACACATACAGATTTCTGCGTTGCTTGTTTGCTTCGTGACAGAAATCCTTTGTCTCATTTCTTATTTCTGCTTGTGAAAAAGTTCTGATTGGCTCGGTTGTTGGTTTTTTCCTTTCTGAGGGAAAAGATGCCAATAAACTTTTTGGATTTTCTGAACAAATTGAATCTGTGGGCTGCGGTTCAGTGGTCTGGAACCAGGGTTTAAGCCATTCTGCCAAAAAAAACCCAACTACATTTCCCATGAGTCTTTGCTTCTAGTCCTGTTTGAAGGTGTTCACATCTTAAGCAGCTGATTCTCATTTATCTTAACCTTCCTGTCGTCCTCCTGTCTGTTTTGACTGTTGCTTCTTTCCTCTGTCCTTCCGTCCGTCCTTCCTTCCTTCCTTCCTTCCTTCCTTCCTTCCTTCCTTCCCTTCCTTCCTTCCTTCCTTCCTCCCTTCCATCCTTCCTTCCTCCCTCCTTTCCTTCCTTCTTCCTCCCTTCCATCCTCCCTCCTTTCCTTCCTTCTTCCTCCCTTCCATCCTTCCTTCCTTCCTCCCTTTCTTCCTCCTTCCTTTCCTTCCTTCTTCCTCCCTTCCTTCCTTCCTTCCTTCCTTCCTCCTTTCCTTCCTCCTTCCTCTCTTCCTTCCTTGACGTGAGAACAACAGGAGGGTTAAAAGACAAAAAAAGCGTAGGATCATTTTTGTCTTCCTCAGAAAACCTGTGGAGATGAAGAAGCTGCTGGTGTTTCGAGGCTACAGCTGTAGCGGGGGAGACGGGGGACAGAGGGGGGGGACGGAGGCAGAGGCGGGGTCTCATCTCTCTATAGGATCCATATAAGTTTCCTGAACAAAGAAAGCGACCTCTGCCACCTTGATTCCATTTCCCATTGTCTAATAAAATCAGAGATGACCCTAGCTAGTCCCTTGTTAATGGTTATCATCTCCACTCCTCCTTCTACTTTAACCCCCCCCCCCCCCCCACTCCGAACCCTTCATGCTCAACACACATACCCCCCCCCCCCCCCTCCCCCTCCTCATATACCTCAGCCCAGAGGGACCGGCCCTGATATTTACACAAAGACAAGAAGAGGCTGCTCTCTGACGACGCCAGCTGCACTCTCAGGAAACAAAAGGTACATCACAGCGGCGGTGGCGAGACGTTGGAAGGTTACTGCGCTCCCAAATTGAAAAGTACAATTCCTTCTTCCTTCCTTCTTTCCTTCCTTCCTTCCTTTCCTTCCTTCTTCCTCCCTCCTTTCTTCCTTCCTCCTTCCCCCTCCCTTTCCTTCCTCCTTTCCTTCTTTCTTTCTTTCTTCCTTCCTTCCTTCATCCCTCCTTTCCTTCCTTCTTCCTCCCTTCCTTCCTTCCTTCCTTCCTTCCTTCCTACCTTCCTTCCCCCTCCCTTTCCTTCCTCCTTCCTCCCTTCCTCCTTTCCTTCTTTCCTCCTCCTCCTCATATACCTCAGCCCAGAGGGACCGGCCCTGATATTTACACAAAGACAAGAAGAGGCTGCTTGGCGAGACGTTAGAAGGTTACTGCGCTCCCAAATTGAAAAGTACAATTCCTTCTTCCTTCCTTCCTTCCTTCCTTCTTCCTCCCTCCTTTCTTCCTTCTTCCTTCCTCCTTCCTTTCCTTCCTTCTTCCTCCTTCCCCCTCCCTTTCCTTCCTCCTTTCCTTCTTTCTTTCTTTCTTCCTTCCTTCCTTCCTCCTTCCTACCTTCCTTCCCCCTCCCTTCCTTCCTTCCTTCCTTTCCTTCCTTCTTCCTCCCTTCCTTCCCCCTCCCTTTCCTTCCTCCTTTCCTTCTTTCTTTCTTTCTTCCTTCCTTCCTTCCTCCCTCCTTTCCTTCCTTCTTCCTCCTTTCCTTCCTTCTTCCTCCCTTCCTTCCTTCCTTCCTACCTTCCTTCCCCCTCCCTTTCCTTCCT
>NC_070584.1:32660982-32749914 GCF_027409825.1 Scomber japonicus
GGAAAGGAGGGAAGAAGAAGGAAGAAAAGGAGGAAGGAAGGAGGGAAGGAAGAAGGAAGGAAAGGAGGGAGGAAGGAAGACAGGATGGAAGGGAGAAAGTAGAAAGAAAGGAGGGAGGAAGAAGGAAGGAAGGAAGGAAGGAAAAGAGGAAGGAAAGGAGGAAGGAAGGATGGAAAGGAGTAAGGAAGGAAAGGAAGGATGGAAGAGAGGAAGAAGGAAAGAAAGGAGGAAGGAAGGAAGGGAGGAAGGAGGAAGGAAGGAAAGGAGGGAGGAAGACAGGAAGAAGGAAAGAAAGGAGGGAGGAAGAAGGAAGGAAGGATGGAAAGGAGGGAGGAAGGAAGGAAGGATGGAAGGAAAGGAGGAAGGAAGGATGAAGGGCGGAAGAAGGAAGGAAAGGAGGGAGGAAAGGAGGAAGGGAGGAAGAAGGAAGGAAAGGAAGGAGGAGGGAAGAAAGAAGGAAATGAGGGAAGAAGAAGGAAGGAAAGGAGGAAGGAAGGAAGAAGGTTGCTTAAATTTCTATACAATTTCAAATAGTATCTTCTCCTCCACACACACACACACACACACACACACACACACACACACACACACACACACACACACACACACACACACACACACACACACACACACACATATATAAACTCCCCCTCCTCCCCCCTTTCCTCCCAGATGACTGCTCTACAGGAGGATCCACCGCTCTGCCTCGACGCTCAGAAACAAAGTTCAGCGTGTTGACCTGCAAATTATCTGTGTTTGTTTTGGTCACGAGGCGTCAGCAGCAGCATCAGCAGCAGTCTGTCCCTCCTCGGAGACGTGGCGGACCCTGGAGAGCTGTTAGTTTCCTATCGTTGTCTTGTGAAGAGAACCGACTTTTACTGCTCTGTGTTAGTGTGTGTGTGTGTGTGTGTGTGTGTGTGTGTGTGTGTGTGTGTGTGTGTGTGTGTGTGTGTGTGTGTGTGTGTGTGTGTGTGTGTGTGTGTGTGTGTGTGTGTATCTCCCCGGTGGATTCAGAACAGCCGGATTAGGTTTTGATTCAATGTGGAAAAACCTCAGCGGGGATGGAAAAGGCCACTAAAGCGGCGAGGGAGAGAATCAGGAGGAGAGAGATGAAAAGAGCAGGAGGGAAGAAGAAAGAAAGCGTCTGACAGGCAGGTGGATCCTGGTCCGCCTCCAGAGAGAGAAAGAGCTTCCCTCACAGAGTAGATCCTGCCTCTGTGTGTGTGTGTGTGTGTGTGTGTGTGGCAGGAAGAAGGAAGGAAGGAAGGACGGAAAGAAGGAGAGAAGTAAAAAGGACCGGAGTAAGGTAGGAAGGAAGGAAGGAAGGAGGGAAAGAAGGAAAAGAGAGAAGGATGGAGGGAGGAAAGACAGACGAAAGGAAGGAAGGAAGGAAGGACGGAGGAAAGAAGGAAGGAGGGAGGGAGAAAGGAAAAGAGGAAGGGAGGAAGGAAGGAAAGAAGGAGAGAAGAAAAAAGGAAGGGAGTAAGGTAGGAAGGAAAGAAGGAGGGAAAGAAGGAAAAGAGAGAAGGATGAAGGGAGGAAAGACAGACGAAAGGAAGGAAGGAAGGACGGAAGAAAGAAGGAAGGAGGGAGGGAGAAAGGAAAAGAGGAAGGGAGGAAGGAAGGAAAAAAGGACAGAAGATAAAAGGAAGGGAGTAAGGTTGGAAGGAAGGAAGGAAGGAAGGAAGTGTCTATGTCTGTGTGTGTGTGTGTGTGTGTGTGTGTGTGTGTGTGTGTGTGTGTGTGTGTGTGACATGGATTATGGGTGTCTCCCCTCACATTCTTCTTCATTCCACATATGCTCCCATGTAAACGTGACTAAATGGACCATATAGATGCAATACATACATCACATGACCCCGCCTCTGGATTTCACAGCTATTTTAAACCCAGGGCTTTTCAAAGTGTCGGAAGGTGGGCTTCACCTCAGAGAATAAAAAAAACGCTTCATTGTTGAGGGGTTTATTTGCCTTAGCGATATGATGCTTTTTGGTTGCCGTGGTATTTAAGATGCTAAATAGCTCATGTCCTTTAGCTTCCTATCAAAAAACTCCTGGTCTCATATTGTCATTAGCAGAGGAGCATCATCAGGACCAATCCTTCAAAATCCTAACTTTAATTAACCCTCCTGTTGTCCTTGAGTCAAGGAAGGAAGGAAGAAAGGGAGGAAGGAAGGAAGGGAGGAAAGAGGGAAGGAGGGAGGGAGGAAAGACAGAAGGAAGGAAGGGAGGAGGAAAGAAGGAAGGAGGGAGAGAGAGAGAAAAGAAAAGAGGAAGGGAGGAAGGAAGGACAGAAGATAAAAGGAAGGGAGTAAGGTGGGAAGGAAGGAAGGAAGGAGGAAAGACGGAAGGAAGGAAGCAAGGAGGAAGGAAGGAAGGATGGAAAAAAGAAGGAAGGAAGGAGTGAGAAAGGAAAAGAGGAAGGAAGGAAGGAAGGAAGGACAGGGCATAAAAGGAAGGGAGTAAGGTTGGAAGGAAGGAAGGAAGGAAGGGAGAAAGGAAAAGAGGTAGGGAGGAAGGAAGGAAAGAAGGGAGGAAGGAAAGACGGAAGGAAGAAAAAAGGAGGGAAGGAAGGAAGGAAAGAAGGAACAGTCAAAACAGACGAGGACGACACAAAGTCATACTCTCTGCACTCTCTCAGTGAAAGTACTCAGATCTCTCCGTGCTACCTCTTGCTCGGCTTTACTTTACTATTCCAGATGTTTGCAGTTATTATTTCTGCTTTATTATTTTTCCTCCCTTGAAGTTCTCTGGCGTTCCTCACACTCTGAAAACCGCTGCGTTCGACAGTGGAGCAACAACAGCAACGACGATAATGTAAGTTTATTGCATGTCACGCTGTGCAAGACGTCTATAATAAAAAACCTTGGTTACAATCTGTGTCAGACTGCATTATATCAGTTTGAAGCTTGTCAGATTTTGCTACGAGTGTGTGGTGAATTTTAGTGCTAGAATGTAAATACACAGAAATTTATGAGAGTGAAGAAGAAACATCATCAGATCGTCGTCCATCTGCCACAAAGTCACTCTAACTTTTTATTTCTGTTTCATGTTTTGACTGCCATGAACATTAAAAAAACAGTCAGCAGTCATATTGTGAGATATGATCCGACATTTTTGACTTTCTATTTCTAATCCATAGACTGTATAAAAGAAATGAACGTAACATCCGTGACGTCACCCATTGGTTTGTGGACTGCTGCTCGGAAGCCAATAGTTTCGACTCTAGGCGGCGCCATCTTGAAAATTTCAGGTGCATGCTGGGAAAAATAAAAACACGGATTCTACTTATATGGTCATGAGGCGGGGCCATGGGTGGAGCGGGGAGGTTGCTATGGTAGCGAGGGCTGGATCTCGAGGACATTGGGCAATCAACCTGTCAATCAGGACGTAGCCACGTCCTAATGCATACCCTGCTTTATCATCACATATAAAATCAGGGAGGCCAAAATGTCCCAAATGAACATCATACTGCATTGAAGAAGGCTTTAAACTAGCGATTGAGACCATAAACACATTTTGAAAACGTTTACTGAGGTTAGAAATCAAGTGAGAAGTTGGTGAATTCTCCATTGACTTGTATAGAGACGGTCGCCCCCTGGTGGCCTTTTGATAGAATGCAGCTCTAAGTTACTTCCACGTTGGCCTCATTTCAGAGGACCAGAACTCCCCGCCTGGTTTTTGGTCACCAAAGCTCCAAATCAGTCATTGGTGGATGAATGTCAAAGTGAGATCTATGACACTGTTTTGAATTGACAAACATAGACTGTCTGCTTGTCTGTTTCGTGTTTCGTGGCCTCACCCTCTACAATCAGTATCCACACCTGTTCAGCCTCAGCAATCAAACTCACCTGGTCGTCATCTACTCATCACCCAGTCAGCGTATATACCCTTCTCTGAGATCCACTCTCTGCTGGATCATCTCTTGTCCACACAGTTTACAGTGTCAATGACTCTAGCTGAGATTTGGGACTTTGCTTCTGCCAGTGACTGTTAATCTGCTCTTCACCATATCTTCACCCAACACAGACCTTCTCCCACCTTCACCTTCATAATTAATTAAACTATTATCTCCTTTGCCAGCCTGCTGTCTCCATTCTGGGTGCTTGTACAAATGGCATCCCAAACAGTATCATAGTCAGCAGTTGTATTGGTGAGATTTGGTCCTAAATTAGTCATTTCCTGTTGCATTTTTGCCCGTCTTTAGTCACCAACGCTCCAAGCAAACAAAATCAGTCATTGGTGGACAAAGCTCAAAGTGGGATGAATGACAAACACCATTTTTCTCTCAACATTATCAATGTTGACAGTCCTAAATCAAACTGTATTAACACTAACCCTAACCTCTAGTGGTTGAATGTAAACTTGAACTGTCTGTAGATACGAGGGTAATCTTGCCAAAATCTACTTGCTTTTCCTACAAAAAAATACCTGCATCACGCCATTATTTTTTATCATATGTGTGTATTTTTGTTCATGAACTTAAATTTATTGCAAGTACTAAAAGAAAAACACTTTCTCCAAACAGTATCATAGTCAGCAGTTGTATTGGTGAGATTTGGTCCTAAATTAGTAATTTTCTGTTGCGTTTTGCCTGTTTATGGTCACCAATGCTCCAAGCAAACAAAATCAGTCATTGGTGGACAAAGCTCAAAGTGGGATGAATGACAAACACCATTTTTCTCTCAACATTATCAACTTTGACAGTCCTAAATCAAACCGTATGAAGCAGTATTTAGAGGAGATCTAGTGGTTGAATGTAAACTTAAACTGTCTGTAGATACGAGGGGTAATCTTGCCAAAATCAACTTGCCTGCATGCCACGCCATTATTTTTTATCATCTGTGTGTGTGTTTGTGTTCATGAACTTTAAATCTATTGCAAGTACTAAAACAAAAAACACTTTCTCCAAATGTTATTAACATACAACTGCTGTAGCTCAGAGTTACGATCGACTCTGAAATACTGTTTTACAAATCCAAAGTGAAACTGGAACCTCTGGGAAAAACCTGACTCATAATCCTACTGACATTTGTTACATGACAGCACTAAAAATTCACGTAACTCAACAGTTTGTTATATGATCAACTCCATATGTCTGTAAGGATTGTATTTTCTTACAGGATCTGATATCATTGCTGATTTAATATTTCCAGTTTTACGCGGTTAGAAGAGGAGACGCCATTCAAGGACAAGCTCACTTGTCCAAAAAATGAGCCCAGTTTTCAAATAACATCAGTTTTCTTTGTTTCCAAAAGGTCCTCACATCATAAAACCATTCTCACTTGTCCACACCTCACTTTCTTTAGAGTCCAAAGTATGTCCTCTTTATACAAAACTTATACAGTTTTACAAAGCCGTCTTCAGTCTCCATAAATCTCCACACTTCCCAAGACAGTTGTCCACACCTATCAAAAAATATCCCCACTTCAAAATGTCCTCACTTTCCAAAAAATGACATAATTTCCCACTGTCCTCACCGTCAATAAAGGTCCTAATTTGATAAATGCACTTTACAAAATGTCCACAATGTCCAAAAATGTCCAATTTTCTTCCAGAACTGTCCTCAGTCTCATAAATGTCCACACTTTCAAAGTCAATTGCCTTCTCTTGTCATAAAAATGTCCTCGCTTTTTAAAAAATGACCCCACTGTTCAAAGAATATCCTCAATTCAAGGAAAAGCTCACTGTCCAAAAAATGAGCCCAGTTTTCAAATAACATCAGTTTTCTTTGTTTCCAAAAAGTCCTCACATCATAAAACCATTCTCACTTGTCCACACTTCACTTTCCTTAGAGTCCAAAGTATGTCTCTTTGTACAAAATCGTCTTCAGTCTCCATAAATCTCCACACTTCCCAAGACAGTTGTCCTCACGTTCCAAAAAATGACATAATTTCCTACTGTCCTCACTGTCAATAAAGGTCCTAATTTGATATGTGCACTTTACAAAATGTTCACAATGTCCAAAAATGTCCTTATTTTTTTCCAGAACAGTCCTCACTCTCATAAATGTCCACACTTTCGTAGTTGATTGCCTTTTCTTGTCATAAAAATTTCCTCGCTTTTTAAAAAATGACCCCACTGTTCAAAGAATATCCTCAATGTGCACAAAATGTCAAAATCTCAATTTAATAAATAGTGTATTAATGTCCTCATTTCCTCATGAATGTCATCATTATCAAGATAATATCCTCTTTCCAATAACTACTCACTTTCGCTTACTTTATCAAAAATGTCCTCATCCGAAAGGTTTAAAACTCCAATTGGTCCCCACAAAGACACAAAGACAGACACATACACACACACACACACACACACACACAGATACACAGACACTTCTCATGTGAGTGTTGGTGAAATAATCAGTATGTTGCACAGAAGAGTCATTAACATGGATAGATGGCAAGAATAAACAATTTGAATGTGATTGTGAGATGTGCGAAGCCCCAGGGTGTGTGTGTGTGTGTGTGTGGGGGGGGGGGTTTGTGTGTGTGTGTGTGTGTGTGTGTGTGTGTGCTCATTTGGTTCTGGATGGTTGAGCTATCAAGAGGCTGTACCAGCTACACTACTGCGCTGTGTGTGTGGTGTGTGTGTGAGAGTGTTTGTCAGTGTTAATTCATACCAACAGAGACCCCCCCCCCCCTCTCCCGACTCCCCCCCCCCCCTTCTGCCTCTCTGTCCCGTCACAGAAACACAACCTGCCTATTTGCATGCTCACTGACTGTAAAATTGCCAACTCCCAATGCATCAACTCTTAACCAAACACGACTAATTATTTCACATTACAATCTGATTGTTGGGGTTGGTTTTTTTTTATTTGTTTTTTTTTTAATCTTCTGTGGTGGAGTTTAGTTTGGGAATCCGGGGGCTTCGGGGAGAACTGTGTGTGTGTATGTTATTTTTTTATTTTTTTGTCATGAATTAAAAACCTGAGATGTGCAGAGATTAAAACTCTGAATAGGTGACAGATGGAGGTTTTGTGTGGACGTGTATGTCTTTGTTCACATGTTTGTGTGTTTGTATTTCATGCAGAGACATTTGGGATTATGCTCTAGCACCTGTAGGAGGAGAGGAAAATGATATGAATCCCCATCATTCCCTCAGAGGTATCCTGCCCCCCCCCCTCCCCACCCGCCGCTCCTCTCCTCTTCTGTTCTGTTGTGTAAGAAACTATTTGAATTTGTTATCCGATGCTCAATTCAACAGCTGGAACAAAGAAACTGGTGCCTTGAATGATGGTGTAATTCCCCAAATGGGCTCTAGGGGGCACTGTAGGACATTGTACCGCAGAGCACAAAGAGATAAGAGGCTCAAAAAAAAAAAAAAAAAGTACAGTATAAAGCCTACAGCATGCAAAGAGAGAGAACAAAAGAAAAGCAAGTCCCTTCCTCTGCATTCACAGCAGCACACTCCTGCTGTCTTGACCAGGACTCCCTGGAAGAACTGATCCCATATCTCAGTGGGACAATCCTGGCTAAATACAGGATGAATAAAATAAATGACATGTCTTTGCTGGGAAGAAAAAACAACCACCGGAGAGTCGAGGCAAACTTTAATGCCGTCTCTTTCAGTTTTGCAAGGATTGTCAGACAAAAGGCCAACCTCGTAAATAAGCTCCCCATCCTTTTTCTTTTCTCCTTCCTTCATCTTTTTTTTTTTTCTCCTCTTTCTTGTTTTGTGAGCTTTCTGTCAGGAGGTTCACCTTTGTGGTTGGTAATAACTCTGCGCATCCCCTCCTGAAAATACTTTTTTTTTTTCTCTAGGAGTATTCATGTGCTGTTTGAGCTTCACGAGAGAAATCTGCAGGGATGTCAATGTGAGAGGATGAAAAAGAGAGAGAGCTTTGAACAAGTCAAGAGCCGAGTTTACCTTGGGAATGAAGAGGAAATTAAAATATAAAAGAAAATACATGAATATGGTACTTTATTGATTGAATGTACATAACATCTCCAATACGTGCTCTATAAGTGGAGGATGTTAATACAAAGAATGGAAAGATGAATGTTCAGCTTCTGCATGATGGAAAAATGTGAAGTAAATGCTTAAAGGACGTTTTCAGTGTCTTCTTCTATTGTGCTCTGCTTTGTGCTGCTGCTGCTGTGTGTGTGTGTGTGTGTGTGTGTGTGTGCAGACGTTACTGCAGAGTGAAAAAAGGGAGCTGCAGTGTTATGAAACAACTCTGCATCTCTGTGAGAAGAATGCACCACTCTTATTCCACTTTGTCAACTATATCAGACTGTAGTACATGTTCGTGCATTGTGGATAAGTGTTTGTAATTAAAATTAACTTCCACTTGCACACTTTAAGTATTCAAGTATATACAACTGTTATTTGTGAATATGACAAGTAAACTCCTTGAACTGTGATTATGAAGGTTTCAGTGGAGCCGTGGTAATTAGGTGTATATTGTTTGGTCTGCAAGGCTTTCTCTCTCTGTTTGATTACAGCGTCTGTATTTCCTTTTTATTTTATTTTATTTTATTTTAGATATAATATGTTTCAGCTCCTCATAAGTTTCCATTAGAAGCTGTTGTGCAGCATCTTCTCCATGTGTGCATCAGTAAATCTGTAATCAACCTTGTGGTCTATTTAACCCTCCCGTTGTCCTCGAAGAGAGGAAAGGAGGAAGGGAGGGAGGGAGGGAGGAAGGGAGGAAGAAGGAAGGAAAGGAGGAAGGAAGAAGGATGGAAAGGAGAGAGGAAGGGAAGAAGGAAGGAAAGGAGAGAGGAAGAAAAGAAGGAAAGGAGGGAGGACGGATGGAAGGGAGAAAGATGGAAGGAAGGAAGGAGGGAAGGACGGACAGGATGGAAGGGAGGAAGAAGGAAGGGAGGGAGGGAGGAAGGAAAGGAGGGAAGAACGGAAGGAAGGAAAGGGGGAAGGAGGAAGGAAAGGAAGGAAGGACGAATGGCAAGGAGGGAGGAAGGAAAGGAAGGGAGGGAGGAAGGAAAGGGAGGGAGGGAGGGAGGAAGGGAGGAAGGGAGAAAAGGAAGAAAGGAAGGAAGGAACGAACAAACGAAGAAAGGTAGGTAGGAGGGAGGAAAGAAATAGTCAAAACAGACGGGGTCAGTTTGACCCGGGAGGACGACACACAAACGTTAAGAAACCTGTGACATCACACTTATCCAAAATTACACCGGGCTTGACATCGTCTCATCTCCTCATCCTGGCTCAGCGGATTAAACCAGGATGAACTGATTAAACTAAGTCAAGAGTCAAGTCTCACATTTTCTCTGCTTTGGTGTAAAAGCCCTCTGGCTACAGTCTGCATTATGCATGTACACATTCATGTACCTTTAACACATCTTACTAACTGGGTTTCTTCTCCAGAGTTTGTCTCACAGGTTCCTTTGGATCAGGGTTACGGACCCCCAAGCTACGGATGGTGGGCTGCGTGAAACCCATGCTGATGTGGTTCCATGCCTGCTATTATTATTTTTGTTATAATGCTTGTCTGAGTTCTTTCTCTCTCTCTCTCTCCTTTCCACCTCCTCCCTCTTTCTCTCTCTCAACCAGGCGGGGAGTTCTGGTCCTCTGAAATGAGGCCAACGTGGAAGTAACTTAGAGCTGCATTCTATCAAAAGGCCACCAGGGGGCGACCGTCTCTATACAAGTCAATGGAGAATTCACCAACTTCTCACTTGATTTCTAACCTCAGTAAACGTTTTCAAAATGTGTTTATGGTCTCAATCGCTAGTTTAAAGCCTTCTTCAATGCAGTATGATGTTCATTTGGGACATTTTGGCCTCCCTGATTTTATATGTGACGATAAAGCAGGGTATGCATTAGGGCGTGGCTACGTCCTGATTGACAGGTTGATTGACCAATGTCCTCGAGATCTAGCCCTCGTAACCATAGCAACCTCCCCGCTCCGCCTCATGCCCATATAAGTAGAATCCGTGTTTTTATTTTTCCCAGCATGCACCTGAAATTTTCAAGATGGCGCTGCCCAGATTAGAAACTATTGGCTTCTGAGCAGCAGTCCACAAACCAATGGGTGACATCACGGATGTTACGTCCATTTCTTTTATACAATCTATGCTCTCAACCCAGCTAGTCAAGGCAGATAGTCGCCTACCTAGAGTCTGGTTCTGTTTGAACTTTCTTCCCATTAAAGGGGAGTTTTTCCTTGTTGCTGTCATCAAGTGTTGCTGATGGGGGAATGTTTGTTAGGGAATCTGCATTGTCTCTCCTCTCCCCTTTGTGTTTGTTTGTCTCTCTGTGTGTGTGCTGGGTGTTGCTGCCTCCCTGTTTTTTCTCCGCACCTGGCTTCAATCACCTCATCCACTCAACAAGCTGCTGCAGTATTTAAGACCGGTGCTTCACCCCATTCATCGCCAGATTGTCTGTTTACTCATGTGGTGCACCGCTTGGCTGAACCTAAATGTACTTCCTTAGTATATAACTTAGTATTACTGTTGTTTTGGAAGACCTCTGTTTAACTCTTGTTTGTCTCTGCTGCTTCAGATCCACCTTACCTGCCCGGTTGCTCTCCTGCTACACCCAGCCAGCCATCGAATCCTGTTCAAGTTTCCTGGTCCAAAGAGTGAAACCCTAACAATGTTGGGTCCCTGCAAAATAAAGAGTACTACAGTCTGAAACTGCTCTGTAAAATGCCTTAAAATAACTTGTGTTATTATCAATAAAAATGGATTGACTGATTGATTCACTGCATGTATGTGTGGAAGTCAATGATCCCAACTTGTACTGTTGGTATGAAACTATGGATCAATTAAACGGCCCACAAACATGTAGTCTGTATAACTATTGACTGGACATGTTCAGCTGCAAATAAGATCCAATACTCCACTTTGTAATATGCATTCTTATTTTTTATATTTATTAAATCTTTGTAAAACCACTTACACACATGTGGAGTGGGTTGCACAATGCAGAGGTGGACTGGAGCAGACTATGAAGAGATAAAAACCTTCTGATTTGCAAACAGTTATAATACATCAATCAATGAAATCAAAACTTGGAAATAAGTGATAATATTTATTATGTATCTATGCTGCTGGTATCTATTATTAAGTTTATTTTGTACAAGGTTTTATATTGTTATATGATGACATTTTGGGCCCATTTTGTATCTTTTTATATGCAGTTGACAAGGAGACATGAATACAGCATCAGTTTTGTCAATGGTGAGCTTGAACCTGCAATGACTGATTTCTTTTTTGTCCTCTAGTTTTCAGTGGAAACACACAACACTCACATACTATCATCTTTGATATGTTGAACTTGTCTGCAAACACTACAGTAGTTCATCCGAATCATCCTCCAACCACTGTGCAGAAAGAAGCATGTATCTACTCTTAGTTGGCGGGTTTAGTTCAGTCTATAGATTATCTTGAGTAACCAGATCATGATTTCTAGAAAGAGACATTTCTATTGAGTTTCCCACATGTATATATGTTGGTACTTTGATCACAGGGTTAGTGAGTGCCATCCAATTCCATTGTATTCAAGATAATGTCGACATCTTTATTACCAATATCACCAAAACTTGTCAACTCATAATGATCTAGATGGAGAAACAGCACTGCAGGAAAGAGGAAACATATATATTTTTGACTTTGGGGTGAACTATCCCTTTAAACTTCCTGCTTATCTGAAGATATAAATGATATTAGTCAGTCTACGTGTCTTAGCAGTACATTATTGTATTAGCATTCTGTTACCGAAGGGTGAATGACTCTAGCTATATAGCAGGGGAGTGTGTCTCTTGCATTATGATTGTACTTAGATGGTGTTAAATGTGTGTGATGATTACAGCTGACATGGAAGTAGCACATCTCTGCTAAAACTAGAACAGGTCTTGTGTGGTTTTTGTGTGTGTGTGTGTGTGTGTGTGTGTGTGTGTGTGTGTGTGTGTGTGTGTGCGAGAAAGAGAGAGCATTATGAATCCAACAAATCAAGATAACACATGCACACGATGAAAATATGCATCAGACTCTTTGAAATGCACATTTAAATGTATGCACACATGTTCGTGCTGTATGTATATATGTATGCATGCATGTATGTGTGTGTGTGTGTGTGTGTGTGTGTGTGTGTGTGTGTGTGTGTGTGTGTGTGTGTGTGTGCATATTTATGCTTCTTATTTTGAATAATACATTTAATATAAAGCTGCCGTAGTTGCCGGTGATTTAGCTGCAGCTGTTAAATATTTGTGTGATCTCACCGACACATATCAAGAAAACCTGTCAAAACTTCCCTGGAGGGGCCGACACACAGCTCCACTGTCCCTGGTGTCACTGTCCCATCTATAGAGAGCATAAACTGTAAAAAATAATGGACGTGGCCACCTTGACGTCACCCATGGGTTTGTGGATTCCCATTTTGAAGCCTCAACTGTCGTCATCTTAGTTATTTGTTATATTCTTGGTTATTTCCAAAAGCAGCAGAGCCAGAATTTGTTTTTAAGTAGGGGAACATCCAGCTTTCAATGATGTAATAGTCATTATCGGACCAATGCTATTTCAGCCATAACCCTAATGAAGCCTGTCTCACCTCATAAATGGTCACATCGTTCAGTAATTAATGTTACCCAACAGTTTTTGTACTGTGGTTTATCCCAAGAATAAAATATGAGACTGAAAGTTGGAAAAGAGGCCGATGAGCTCTGCTAACCTGATGTGTGATTCATAGAAAGGTTAACATAGGTAACTGTTAGTTTGCAGATTAATATCATGTATTAATGTATGTATGTATTTGAGTATCAATGAACTGGCTGCTTGAGGTGCATCAACACTGGGAGATATGACAGTGAGGGATCCTGATGAGTTGACATGACGTGATGATGTTCATTCATTAACCCTCCTGTCGTCCTCCCGGGTCAAACTGACCCCATCTTTTTTGACTGTTCCTTCTTTCCTCCCTCTTTCTTAAATTTTTCCTTTGTTCTTCCCCTCCTTCCCCCTTTCTTTGCTCCTTCCTTCCTTCCTTCCTCCTTTCCTTTCTTCCTTCCTTCTCTCCTTCCTCCATCCCTCCTTACTCCTTTCCTTCCTTCCTTCTTTCCTCCCTTCCTACTTTCCTTCCTTCTCTCCTTCCTCCCTTACTCTTTTCCTCCATCCCTCCTTACTCCTTTCCTTACTTCCTTCCTTCCTTCTTGCCTCCCTTCCTCTTTTACTCCATCCCTCCTTACTTCTTTCCTTCCTTCTCTCCTTCCTCCCTTACTCTTTTCCTCCATCTCTCCTTACCCCTTTCCTTACTTCCTTCCTTCCTTCCTTCTTGCCTCCCTTCCTCTTTTCCTCCATCCCTCCTTATTCCTTTCCTTCCTTCCTTCCTTCTCTCCTTCCTCCATCCCTCCTTACTCCTTTCCTTCCTTCCTTCTTTCCTCCCTTCCTCCTTTCCTTCCTTCCTTCCTTCTCTCCTTCCTTTCTTCTTTCCTCCCTTCCTCTTTTCCTTCCTTCCTTCCTCTTTTCCTTCCTTCCTTCCTTCCTTCCACAGTCAGTATGCAGACTCTGCACAGAAAACAATGGTTGCAGGTGATGTGACAGTTGTCATATCAGCTGTGATTCCTCAACATAAAGTGGATCATATTTTGCATTAAGAGACATGTTTCTATATTTAGCATTTCTGTTCCTGTTCCAGTTTTATTGTTCATGTTTGCCATCATATTCTCAGAGGACTTCTTACTCGAAACAAACCTCAGACTTTGAGAACATGCAGTGCAACATTTTCAGATCTGTATTTTCCGTTGTACTCTGTGGACGCATGTCATTAAATAGCAGCAGAAAAGTTTGTGGAGAAAAAGCATAAAAGCAAGTGCTGGACCAAACAACCACTGCAGCTCCCAATGCAGGTAGATTCACCAGGATATCATCAGTGTGACGCCTCGAGCTCGCTCCACGCTCCTCCCCAGACCAAACATTTGAGGCGTGACACTAGTGAGCTTTCTTGATTAAAAAGCAGCAGGACAGGCATCTTCATTTGTCAAATTGTTCTCAATTTCGGGTCGTGTGCCTGCAGGTTTTTGCTACCAATTAGCCGTCTGAACACTGAGATCAGTTGATTAACAGAGTCGAGCCTGATGTGCTCCTGATTATTTAGAATGAAAACCTGCAGCCACATTATGGACCTTTATGAAACAGTTTGGAGATGCCTGCTCTACTGTTCTTTGTTATAGAAAGGCCTTACTGATGAACAGGTTGTACAGTGAGATGATGGCTCCTGCTATGCTGGTTTTAGTTGTAGTTGAATAATGATGAGTGACAGCTGCTTGACCAATCACAGGCAACAGTCCTCTATTACCTTTTTTCCACCGAGCTGAAGCCAGTGCTGGTTTGGAGCTAGTGCTAGAGCCAGTGCTCAGTTGGTGCTAATCCAATCACTTCTTACGAACCTGTTGCTTTTCCATCTGCAAGGAGCCACACGATTACGTCACTGTATAACGTAGCCAGCGCGTGCCTTTGAAGCACTTCCATGATTCACCAGTGAAAGGCAGCAACATGGCACAAGGCATCTACCCTGCCGAAGAAGAAGAAGCAGAAGAAGGAGAAGAAGAAGAAGCAGAAGAAGAAGCAGAAGAAGAAGAAGTAGGAGAAGAAGAAGCAGAAGAAGATACTTTTAATCAACAAATATTTAACCGTCTGTAAATGACAGTTAGCTGCGCTAGTCAGCTAATGAACGCTAACCCCGCTAGCCGGCTAATAAATGTTAACCCTGCTAGCCGGCTAATAAACGTTAGCCTCGCCCCCAGTCCGCTGACGTAATCGGTTCTTGCTTTAGACCAGCAAAGAGTTGGTGCTCGCTCTGGCTCCCGTTCTGAGGCTCGGGGCTGGAGCTTTGGCAGTGGAAACGCAAATAACCGGTGCTTAGTCAGGCTCTGGCGCCGAACCAGCACCAGCTTCAGCTCAGTGGGAAAGGGGTGTGTGAGTACCTGGAGCTTGATTTAGTACCTGGTTCCTGAAGGGTGCTGAAACTGGAGACAAAACCAGAAACCAGCACAGTGGCTACAGTACAAGTTCAGTTATTGCTCTGTAAGTCTCAGTAATGGAAAAACACAATTAGAGACTCTCTAGCCTGGACAGGAACTGGTTTGTTTTATGAGCTTCTAGTTGTTATAAAGTATAAATAAAGTGGAATTGACTTGATGATCTGAAAGCACGAACATCACATTCAAAACCAAATCAAATAATTAAATTTTAATAAAATCTGAGCTTGTATTTGTCAAGACCGAGAGCAGAATGAGTATTTTTATCCTTAAAAATGTAAAATGTTTATGAGAAACAAACCCCGGCAGGATCAGGCTTAAATGTTCCACCGTAGCGAGCTCTCAAACTAATGAAGATTAATTTAAATAATGCGGCAGGATTTTATGGAGAGATATTTTCAGTTTTAAGATCACTGTTGGCTGTTCTAAACCCTTTGTGGTGTTGAGTCGTGTGCCAAGTAGCCGCCAGAACTTGTAAAAACCCGTCCTGCCTACAGTTAAACTATTAATAAAAGAACACACTCCTTGGGCGAGTTTTTAATTGGCTGTGAAGCAACTCTCCAAATTTACATGCAAATGACTACTTTGGTGAAGAGGGGAGAAAAAAAAAAAAAAAAGATGTTCAGTGGGTTGAGAAATGTCACCTGTTCAGTTTCGACGAGGATTTTTTTTTCCCCCCAGTGCAATTCAAGTCGAATGTTACGTTTATCCCTCCACTTCCCCGCCTGACTGCCTGAAGCGAGTGTGTGTGTGTGTGTGTGTGGAGGGGGGGCAGGGGGGGGGGGACACTGTGTTTTCAGTGACAGCAGCTAACAAGGGGGTTGTTGGTACCCGGCGCTGCTCTGCTCGTTCGATGCCTGTACATGGGGGAGCACCTGGGGTCATGGATGAATATTTAAAACCACTTCCATATCAAATTAGATGTGACCTTGGAGTACACAGAGCTTGTGCCCGATGAAGCCTAAAAAAGAGCCTAATTTGCTTCCAAAGCCACGGTCTGTCATACAAAATGCCTGGAAGGGATTCCCAACGCATGAAGAAGAATTATAGAAACATTTCTGCCACTTCCCGAACCCCCCTTCTGTCTCTGTTTCCCACTGCTCTGAAACAAGACACTGAAAATATGGGGGGTGGGGGGGTGGAAAAGGTTAAGATCAAGGTTTGATTTGACAATAGAAGCCCAGGCTGTGGTGGAAAAAGCATCACAGTACATTTTACTCACAGAAAGATAGATTTGGATTCTTATTATAATACTCACTTAGGTGCTCTATGTGCATTTAAAGAGTTATTGATCACTGTAATCATCCCTCCTCTCCATACAGGCCATAAGGTGACTCCGTTATGGAGACTACACTGTAAAAAATGAGGGTCAAATCCTACAGTCCTTCAACAATGCTTCCAACAAGCTCTGAATTACACAGAAAACCCCATTCTTTGCTATTTCTGATGGTGATATTTTAAAGGACATGGCTGGCCGATTTTCTATATTTTTTTTAATATCTTCATAGTGTGTGTATTAAAGCTTGATTCCTCTGTGCTGTAGATACCTTATTGTCCAAAACCTATTAAAACATGATGATTTTTGGAGCCAGGTATTGTACAGCAGAGACAATGCATAGGTTGAATGGTGAGATGTCATTTTTCTGTTGGTGCTATAAGAAGCTAAAAGGTAGTTTTCTGCATATCTTTTCTCTAAGAAATGTTGCATGTGGCATTCATAATATATACAGTATATATATATATATGTAGATATATATATCATAAAATATATTCTGCTCTATATATTTCCTCAATTTTTACGTTAAATCAGTAACAGTTTTACAGCACTTAAGAGCTGAGCACATTTATATGTTAACATGTTTTAAAATGCAAGATGTTAAAATGAAGTAAAATGTCACGTAAAAGTGTAAAGTAATAATCCAAAGATGCTAATTTCCTGCTTTGCTCATTAATATATTGTGACAAACTTGCCATTTGCCTCAACCAGCTGTGCAGTGAGTTGGTGTTGGACTCCAAACTGGACTCCATATTTAATTTTCTTACCATGTGCAGCTGCTTACATTGTTCTGCTGTGTTGGTTTAGTCATTGTGAAGCCCACTAGCCAGTGTAAAGGGGTCTGCAGGAGGTACAGGGAGCAGAAAAGGGAAGACGTATATGCAGCACTGGAAAGGTTAAGAGGCGACTGGTTAATGTGTGGAGGTTCACGTGAACCTGAGTGTGATGGCTTTAAAGGACGAGCGGAGTCTGCTGGGCAGCGTGGAGGGTGCAGAGGTGAGACATGGGACCACTGGGGCCCTGCTAATGTGTGAAAGTCAACTGTGTGTGTATGTGTGTGTGTGTGTGTGCGTGCGTGTGTGATTAAGAGTGTGAGTGTAAGGATGAAGGCAGAGCAGTGGCTGTTGAGACTCTATTTCCCTCCATTTGTCTCTTTAACAGCCCTGCCTCAGGCCACGGCTGCAGAATGGATTGCTCTCTCTGAGGGAGCCTGGTCCCTTCTGTCTCACTCTGGCTACCTCCATATATATATGTATGTGTATATATATGTATGTGTGTGTGTGTACATATATAATATAAATATATGTGGTGTTTAAATGCAGTGATGCCCTTTGGTGATGTTTTATTTCAACACTACATCTTCTCTCAAGCAAACAGGCAGTTTTTAACCATGTTATAGCTGTGAGGAACACATTTGATTGGGTCAGATTGCATGTGTGTCAATATGGATGTTCCCAATGTGTTTGTTTATGTGAATGTGTGTGTGTGTGTGTGTGGGGGGGGGGGGGGGTGTTTGTGTGTGTGTGTGTGTGTTTCTCCAGAATTGCTTTGCAGTATCTAGATGAAGTCATAACGCCTCGATGTTTACTTTCAGCACCAATTTCTCTCCTCTCTTTGTTTACATGATTTGCATGATGATCAAGCTGTGTGTGTGTGTGTGTGTGTGTGTGTGTGTGTGTGTGTGTGTGTGTGTATATATAGGGGGCAGTCACTGGAGGTAAACATCATACTGCAACATGCTCTGTATCTTGCTCATTTCTTTCTTCCTTGATGTATTCATGAAAAACTGAGATATAGGAGCAGTAAAGTTAGATTCTTTACAGTGTGCCCAATGCTTAGTTATCCCAGTGCTTTAGTTCAAGTATGAAGGTTATCAAAAACTACCCAGGGTCATACTGTTCAAAAATAAATTACTGGAATCCTCCATGGCCAAACTTTCCATCAAAATTTAACACTTAAATATTCTGCTGCCATCAATGCTACATCGCTCACGTCAAGGTTTGAATCATTTATTTGACTTTGTGATTGCACAGTGTTTAGAGTGGAGCCTCTAATAACACTGGAGGAAGAATGAAGGAAAGAAGGAGGGAGGAGGAAGGAAGGGAGGAAAGGAGGGAGGTAGGAAGGAAGGAAGGACGGAGGGAGGGAAGGAGGGAGGAAGAAGGAAGGAAAGATGGAGGGAGGGAGGAAGAAGGAAGGATGGAAGGAAGGAGGGAGGGAAGGAAGGGAGGAAAGAAGGAGGGAGGGAGGGAGGAAGAAGGAAGGAAAGAGGGAGGGAGGAAAGGAGAGAGGAAGGAAAGAAGGAGGCAGGGAGAGAGGGAGGGAGGAATAAGGAAGGAAAGAAGGAGGGGGGAGGAAGGGAGGAAAGGAGGGAGGAAGGAGGGATGGAATGAGGGAAAGAAGGAGGGAAGGAAAGAAGGAGGGAGGGAGGGAGGAGGGGAGGAAAGGAGGTAGGGAGGGAGGGAGGAAGGAGGGAAGAAAGAGAGAGGGAAGAAAGGGAGGATAGAGGAAATTAGGAAAGAAGGAAGGAAAGGAGGGAGGGAGGAAGGAAAGAAGGAGGGAGGGAGGAAGGAAGGGAGGAAAGGAGGGAGGAAGGAAGGAAGAGTGGAGCCTCTTCCTTCACAAATGATCTCTGGCTGAGTAGAGACTCAAACTCGACGGTTTTACTCACAGATTTAATTTTAATTAGCGACATTAGAATTCAGTGTGTCTCGCCTCACAGTGTGCTCACACATAATTTGTCACAATCACACGCAAATATTAATTTTCAGTTTCATAAACGAGTTCAAACACTGCGAGGCTTTCTGTAAACACTGCTGCAAAATTTGGCAACCAACACTGAGCCTTTTGAAATATGTTGCCAGATTGGCCTCGATGCCGACGCTCAGGATCTACTAACAGGTACATGTTTAACCCTCCTGTTGTCCTCGAGTCAAGGAAGGAAGGGAGAAAGAAGGATGGAAGGAAAGGAGGGAGGGAGGAAAGGAGGAAGGAAGGGAGGAAAGGAGGGAGGAAGGAAAAGACGGAGGGAGGGAGGGAAGAAGGAGAGAAGGGGGAAATTAGGAAAGAAGGAAGGAAAGGAGGGAGTAAGGAGGGGAGGAATGAGGGAAAGAGAGGGAAGGAATGAGGGAGGGAGGAAGAAAGAAGGGAAGGAAGGAAAGGAGGGAGGGAGGAAAAGAGGGAGGGAGGGGGAAAGAAGGAGGGAGGGAGGGAGGAAGGGAAAGAAGGAAGGAAGGAAGGGAGGAAGGAAAGGAGGGAGGGAAAGAAGGAAAGAAAGGAAGGAAGGAAGGAAGGAAGGAAGGAAGAGTCAAAACAGACACGAAGGTTAAAACAATAGTATAAAACCAGTGAACAGATGGTTTGGTTCTGCAGCTGTCATCCTGGCATCAAAGGAACAAAGGACTTCTAAACTAATAAAACTGAAAACTCTTCAACCTCATAGTCCTCTGAAAATACGACTTCACCCTCTGATCCAATCTCAGCTCTTTCTATCCATCAGCTGATATTGCACAGAGCAGCAGATATGCAGAAGAAGACCCAATAACAGTCAGGCCATCGTCTATTTGCTCAGCAATCTCATCCAATCATATCCTCAAAGCTCGCTCTGATCGTTATTGGCTTCTGATTGACAGCTCGACACGATCTACACTTCCATCCTCCGGGTCCGAGAGCTTGTACATGTGTGTGTTCATGTGTGTGTGTGCAGGTGAATACACACTTCCAGCATCCAGCAAATCAACAACAGCTCATTAGACAGAGGAAACATACCGATCATTAAGATTCATGCCTGAGGAACCCGAACCCGAAAAAAGACAGAAAACAATATTACTGACGATGGAGCTGGACTCTCTGTGTCATAAAAGGAGGGAGGGAGGAAGGAAGAAGGAAGGAAAGAAGGAGGAAGGAGGAAGGAAAGAAGGAGGGAAGAAGGAGAGACAAAAGAAAGGGAGAACGGAGGAAGGAAGGAAAGGAGGGAGGAAAGAGGGAAGGAAGGAGGGAAGGAAGGATGGAGGGAGGGAGAGAAATGAGGGAAGGAAGGAAGGAGGGAAGGAAAGAAGGAGGGAGGGAGGGAGGAAGGAAAGAAGGAGGGAAGAAGGAGAGACGAAAGAAAGGGAGGACGGAGGAAATTAGGAAAGAAGGAAGGAAAGGAGGGAGGAAAGACGGAAGGAATGAGGGAAGGAAGGAAGGAAGTAGGAATAAGGAAGGAAAGAAGGAGGGAGGGAGGGAGGGAGGGAGGGAGAGAGAAAGGAGAGAAGGAAGAAAGGGAGGACGGAGGAAATTAGGAAAGAAGGAAGGAAAGGAGGGAGGAAGGAGGGAAGGAAGGATGGAGGGAGGGAGAGAGAAATGAGCGAAGGAAGGAAGGAGGGAAGGAAAGAAGGAGGGAGGGAGGGAGGGAGGGAGAAAGGAAAGAAGGAGGGAAGAAGGAGAGAAGGAAGAAAGGGAGGACGGAGGAAATTAGGAAAGAAGGAAGGAAAGGAGGACGGAGGAAATTAGGAAAGAAGGAAGGAAAGGAGGGAAGAAGGAGGGAAGGAAGGATGGAGGGAGGGAGAGAGAAATGAGGGAAGGAAGGAAGGAGGGAAGGAAAGAAGGAGGGAGGGAGGGAGGGAGGGAGAAAGGAAAGAAAGAGGGAAGAAGGAGAGAAGGAAGAAAGGGAGGAAGGAGGAAAGAAGGAAGGATAGAGGCAGGAAGGAGGGAAGGAAGGATGGAGGGAGGGAGAGAGAAATTAGGGAGGGAAGGAAAGAAGGAGGTAGGGAGGAAAGGAGGGAGGAAAGGAGGAAGGAAGGAAAATAGGGAGGGAGGAAGGAAGAAAGGAAGGAAGGAAAAAAGACAGAAAACACTGCGATATTATTGACAATGGAGCTGGACTCTCTGTGTCATAGAAGGAGGAGGGAGGGTTTCAGGGAACAGGTGGTAAATGAAAAGGAGAGATGGGGAGAAATAAAGAAAGAGAGAGATATGGAAGAGAAATGAAAGTCTCCTCCGAGGGGGAGAAAAAAAAAAGAAAAAGGAAATGAGTCTGTTGAGGTGAAAATGATTGAGCCTTGACCTTGGCTTGAGGGGTTAGAGAGGCCACGACTGTTTTAATTTAGAGAGAGGTGTGTGTGTGTGTGTGTGTGTGTGTGTGTGTGTGTGTGTGTGTGTGTGTGTGTGTGTGTGTGTGTGTGTGCGCGCCTGTATTTTATTGGAGTGTCATACCACTTGTGGTCACTAGATGATGCCCTAAAAGTTGTCTTGTACATTAAAGATCCAGCCCCACCAGAGGCAGCAGCTTAACTCTTAAATATAAACACATGAAGTAAAAATAAAGAAGTAGTCATGCTAGCTCCCCCTCCAGGCTGCAATGTTCATTAGACATGTATAAGGAGCAGGCGGGGAGTTCTGGTCCTCTGAAATGAGGCCAACGTGGAAGTAACTTAGAGCTGCATTCTATCAAAAGGCCACCAGGGGGCGACCGTCTCTATACAAGTCAATGGAGAATTCACCAACTTCTCACTTGATTTCTAACCTCAGTAAACGTTTTCAAAATGTGTTTATGGTCTCAATCGCTAGTTTAAAGCCTTCTTCAATGCAGTATGATGTTCATTTGGGACATTTTGGCCTCCCTGATTTTATATGTGACGATAAAGCAGGGTATGCATTAGGGCGTGGCTACGTCCTGATTGACAGGTTGATTGGCCAATGTCCTCGAGATCCAGCCCTCGCAACCATAGCAACCTCCCCGCTCCGCCTCATGCCCATATAAGTAGAATCCGTGTTTTTTATTTTTCCCAGCATGCACCTGAAATTTTCAAGATGGCGCTGCCTAGATTAGAAACTATTGGCTTCCGAGCAGCAGTCCACAAACCAATGGGTGATGTCATGGATGTTACGTCCATTTCTTTTATACAGTCTATGGTACTACCACAGCTCCCATTTCAGACACTGTCATTCCTCATCCATCCACCAGGTGTCCTCAGTACTTCCACCAGTCCTCCAGTCCACTCCGCTAGACTGCCTTTGTCTGTGTACCTGCTTCTTTTGCTCGATACTTCCTGATTAATTTCTGATTGCCTGCCTTTTCTACTACAATCCTCAATAAAAGAGACTGTTTGACATACTGGTTTCCTTTTTGTCCTCCTTGTGAGTCCTTTATATTAGCACATACCTGTCATTACATACCAGCTGCAATCGATGAAAAACGGCATTGAACATGAAGAAAAAAGGCTTTAAATCACAAACCCAAGAAGGAAACCTCATTGAAGCAACACCCATCATACCTCTGCTATATCAAGGCTATACGAGATTTAATATCACACAAAAACTCCGCCAGCTCCTTTTTTTGTAATTATGGTCACATTAGAGCAGAGGTGTCAAACTCATTTTCATTCAAGGGCCACATGCAGACCAATTTGATCTGTATGTGGGCCGGATTGTTAAAAAGATGGAAGGAAGGAAAGACGGACAGAAGGAAGGAGGGAATGAAAGAAGGAAGGACAGACGGAAGAAAGGGAGGAAGGTAGGAAGGATAGAAGGAACAAAGGAAGGAAGGGAAAAAAGCTCAGGACTGATGGAGAGAGAGATTAACCTTCCTGTCGTCCTCCCGGGTCAAATTGACCCCGTCTGTTTTGACTGTTACTTCTTTCCTCCCTTCCTTCTTTCCTTCCTCCATCCCTCCTTTCCCTCCCTTCCTTCTTTCCTTCCTTCCTCCCTTCCTATTTTCCCTTCTACCTTCCTCTCCTCCCTTTCCTTCTTTCTTCCTCCCCTCCTTCCTCCTTTCGTCCCTTCCTTCCTCCTTTCCTTCCTTCCTTCTCCCTCCCTCCTTCTCTCTTCCTTTCCTCCCTTCCGTCTTCATTACCTTCCTTCCTTCTTCCTACCTAAAAAGGACACGACAAAATAAAATGGTTTCTCTTCTCGAACTCTTGAGATTATTTATAAAAGCAAAACATGCAGATTTTTAAAAAGTATATATATTTGAGTTTTGATATTACAATCTAAAATATGTTCATATCCAACAAATACTACAACAAAGCCCTCTCTCAGACTCTCGGACTGTATTCAGGTCATTGCCTGTTTACCATTTTCAGAGGGGGGGCAGAGGGGGGGGGGGGGGAGTCAAAACTTGATGTCCTCACAAGTGCAGGAGAACATGTTTGTGTGTTTGTTTAGGTGCAGGTGTGTGTAGGCGTCCCGCTGTGAGGCTGGTGGACGTCCCTGCGGTGTCTGACAGATGGAGTCAGGATGGACGAAGGTTCGGCTGGGAGGAGGAGGAGGAGGAGGAGGAGGAGGGGGGGGGCAGAGGGGTTTGGGGTGGGGGGCTGTGTTCGGACTCGACAGCTAATCTCTCACTACTCGACCCTGGAGACTCCGAGGATGACGCCACATTACATTACTCACCACCAACACCCCTCAACCCCACCCGTTACTCCGCTCCCTCCTTCCTTTTGTCTGCATGTCTTTTTCAGGGACCACCTCCTCTTCTGTAGCTTCACTCCACATTTGAACAAAGAGAGAACATTTCCTCTTTCACACTGATGCATGAAACAGGAAGTATTCACATCCTTGAAATGAATCTACATTAACAGTATTGACGTATCACTATATTGTGAGTTTCCAGCAGTTACAGTAAAGAGCAACATTATCATTCATTTAGAGTCGGGTTTTTTGAATCCATATGTTGGATGTAATGCCGCTTTTCCACTACACAGTTCCAGCATGACTCGCCTCGACTCCACACGGTGCCAGGAACCTTTTCCATTACAAAAAGGTACCTACTCAACGTTGGGCGGGGTCGTCATAGCAACGGCTCCGCAAAACTGCCGTGACTTCGTTTTATACGCAACACAAACACATAAACAATGGAGGACATGGAGGCGATGGTGTAGGAAGGAAGGAAGGAAGGAAGGAAGGAAGGGAGGAAGGAAAAGAGTAAGGAAGGAAGGAAGGAAGGAAGGAAGGAAAAGAGTAAGGAGGGAGGGAGGGAGGTAGGAAAAGAGGAAGGAATGAAGGAAGGAAGGAAGGAAGAGAAGACAGGATGGAAATATGGAAGGAAGGAAGAAAGGAAAGGAGTAAGGAGGGAGGGAGGTAGGAAAAGAGGAAGGAATGAAGGAAGGAAAGGAGTAAGGAGGGAGGGAGGTAGGAAAAGAGGAAGGAATGAAGGAAGGAAGGAAGGAAGGAAGGAAGAGAAGACAGGATGGAAATATGGAAGGAAGGAAGAAAGGAAAGGAGTAAGGAGGGAGGGAGGTAGGAAAAGAGGAAGGAAGGAAGGAATTAATGAAGGAAGGAAGGAAGAGAAGACAGGATGGAAATATGGAAGGAAGGAAGGAAAGGAGTAAGGAGGGAGGGAGGTAGGAAAAGAGGAAGGAATGAAGGAAGGAAGAGAAGACAGGATGGAAATATGGAAGGAAGGAAGGAAGGAAAGGAGTAAGGAGGGAGGGAGGTAGGAAAAGAGGAAGGAATGAAGGAAGGAAGAGAAGACAGGATGGAAATATGGAAGGAAGGAAGGAAGGAAAGGAGTAAGGAGGGAGGGAGGTAGGAAAAGAGGAAGGAATGAAGGAATTAATGAAGGAAGGAAGGAAGAGAAGACAGGATGGAAATATGGAAGGAAGGAAGGAAGGAAAGGAGTAAGGAGGGAGGGAGGTAGGAAAAGAGGAAGGAATGAAGGAAGGAAGAGAAGACAGGATGGAAATATGGAAGGAAGGAAGGAAGGAACGAAAGGAGTAAGGAGGGAGGGAGGAAGGAAAAGAGGAAGGAAGGAAGGAAGGAAATAAAGGAGTAAGGAGGGAGGGAGGTAGGAAAAGAGGAAGGAAGGAAGGAATGAATGAATGAAGGAAGGAAGGAAGGAATGAATGAATGAAGGAAGGAAGGAAGGAAGAGAAGACAGGATGGAAATATGGAAGGAAGGAAGGAAGGAAAGGAGTAAGGAGGGAGGGAGGTAGGAAAAGAGGAAGGAATGAAGGAAGGAAGAGAAGACAGGATGGAAATATGGAAGGAAGGAAGGAAAGAAAGAAAGAAAGTGGGCTGGATTGGACCATGGAGGCGATGGTGTACTTGCTGCTGTATGTGTCTTTCTGTCACACACAAAGCAACAAAACTGAACCGTATGGATGTAACGCTGTTGCCGGTATTTAAAAATGGCGGGTTTGATTCTTGTGTGGGACGGCTCATGACTCTTCCAGCGACAACTCTTCTGATCAATCAGCGGCCGGCAGTCTGATGACGTCACATTTAGTATCGGCTCGGCTCGCTTGGAACCTCAGCAGAGCAGATACTAAAAGAGCACCAGGTACCAGCTACTATCCCTAGTGGAAACACAAAGAAACCGAGACGAGGCGAGTCGAGCCGTGCTGGAACTGTGTAGTGGAAAAGCTCCATAAGTCCAATATTCTATCTGTTTTAACTCTTTATACTCCTCTTATACTACTGAGGATAACTCCGGAGGGAAGTATCTGGATATTAAGCTACTTAATGCTGCACTATGTCATTTGGTGCACAGCTTTTTTCTCTCTCTGACAACGACACAATGCTAGAGCGCTGACAGCTAAACAATGAGCTGAAACTCACTATAAAGCTCCGTAAAGATGAGAGTCACTGATAAATCACTACGAGACACATTACACACTGCCTGGTTACATATCGATATTATTAAAATCCTCCTCATTTTGCAGCATGAGAGTCTATAAAACTAAAAAAAATGCAATACTTGAGTAAATGCATTTTGTAAAAAAAGTTATTCCTTACTATTATCTGATTTTTGTTTCAGACCAGAGACCTGTGGTAGTTAACAGCTAACAGTGGGAGATCCTGCCTCTGATACACTGTGTGTGTGTGTGTGTGTGTGTGTGTGTGTTCCTGTAGGCCAGTTAGTTGTTCGACTCTTAATTACCCCATTGGATCGTTAGAGGCTTGATTGGTGTGATCCTGACCTCATCTTTCTCCCTCTCTCTCTCCCCATTTAACTACACACACACACACACACACACACACACACACACACACACACACACACACACACACACACACACACACACACACACACACACACAAAGAGAGAGAGAGAGATCCAGTATTTGCCCCAGGAGATGATATTGATAACTACTATATTAATGGTGTCAGACTTAGTGTCCACTCAATTCTATAACCTCAGGGCTCCACATGTCTAGTATAGGAGTGTGTGTGTGTGTGTGTGTGTGTGTGTGTGTGTGTGTGTGTGTGTGTGTGTGTTAAATCATTAGGTTTCAATGTTTGTACGTGATCAGAGGTAGAGGTAGATCAGATATCGATGCGTTCTCAGGCTGTGTGTGTGTGTGTGTGTGTGTGTGTGTGTGTGTGTGTGTGTGTGTGTGTGTGTGTGTGTGGATGATGGAAGCAGCTTCATTGGCATGTGAGTGTGTGTGATGATAAGATGTGTGTGTGTGTGTGTGTGTGTATTTGTGTTTCTGTTGCTACTGAACCTGATATGCGGAGATGTTTCATTTCATGCTTCATTTCTGCTCCACAGAATCTGGAACATGTCACATGACTCTTCACAGGAAACAGAGAGGAAGGTAGAAGTGAAACATCTGAACATTAACTGTGATTAAGTTCTTTATGAATCCTGAATGTTAAATATTAGGCTACATAAAGTAAACTCACAGTCACACGGTTTATGTCTGATATCAGATCTTGAAGCTCTTCACAAAGCATGAGTCTAAAATAAGCTTTACAAATAAACATTATAAACATTAAGATACATTTTACACCAATCATTTGAAATGTTTGTCTTTGAATTTGAAAGTAAACACTCGGACTACGACTAACGAATGAAATCTGTTTTCTACCAAATATCAGAATTACCACATTATAATAACTTAGAGCCCGAAGTGACGTCTTTAATCTTCCTGTCGTCCTCCTGGGTCAAATTGACCCCGTCTGTTTTCACTGTTCCTTCTTTCCTCCTTCTCTCTTTCTTTCCTTCCTCCTTTCTACCTTCCTTCCTTGCTTCCTTCCTCCCTCTTTTCCTTTCTCCCTCCCTCCCTCCTACCTACCTTCCTTCCTTCATATTGACCCCGTCTATTTTGACTGTTCCTTCTTTCCTCCCTCCCTTACTTCCTTCCTTTCTTTCTTCCTCCTTTCCTTCCTTCCTTCTTCCTCCCTCCCTCCCTTTCTCCCTCAACCCTCCTACCATCCTTCCTTATTTCTTCCTTCTTTCCTTCCTCCCTCCTTTCCTTACTTCTTCCTCTGTCCCTCCCTTCCTTCTTCTTTTCCTTTCTCCCTCAACCCTCGTACCATCCTTACTTCCTTCTTCCTCCCTCCCTCCCTTCCTTCCTCCCTCAACCCTCCTTCCTTCTTCCTCCCTCCCTCCCTCCCTTCCTTCCTCTTTTCCTTTCTCCCTCAACCCTCCTTCCTTCTTCCTCCCTTCCTTCCTTCCTTCCTTGAATTAACATATTTATTTATCTATCTAACGTAACATTTCTTAACCCTCCAGGACTGTGTGAATGTCTGTTCTACGTCTCCTCTGACTGCTGCTCAGCGCTGATCTACCGGAGCCTCCGAGGGTCAAACAGCAGGTTATTACTTATCAGGAGGAAGCTTGGTGACGTCAACGTGAGCATCAACATTCAGTATTAATGTAAATGTCACTGCTGAATAAAACAGATGTGCTCTGCTGCAGGAACATGTCGTATAACTCCGGTTACCCCGTATGACTGTAATGTGTAATTTACATATGTAAAATTACCAATTGCCTTCAGAAACCTGTTTCATTATGACGGATATTTGCTGCTGCTGCATATTTCTGTGTTCTGACACATCAGCTTATATCATGAAGAATTGAACAATTTCAGAGATTTGCGACCGGCCGGGGAAAAGGTCAATTGTAAATGACTGTCATTACTTTCAGAGGATTGTTTCCCTGCGTGCGTATCGGAGGGAGTTGATGAATAGAATCGACGGATCCGAGGAAAACGAGACCGAGGTAGAAGTACGACAGCCGCTCTGCAGGTTTCGACACAAATCACAATCAATTCTGCTTCCATTACAATCAGCTTTTATTATCCAACAATATTAGTCATATATGAAAACAGCTGAATTAATAATGAAATATTCCACAACCTTTGCAGACCACCTCTATGGAGACCCCCATAAAACACGGAAACTCAATAAGGAAATGTTAATAATGCAGCTTTTTATTCTAATGAATGCAAACACAATGGAAATGGAGAATGTAAATGCTCATTTCTAACAATTTCCTCAAGAAAACTTAATTTATTTGAGGTCAGTAATATATATTTGCTATTATAATATTGTGGCATTATTAGTTTGAGTATTTCGTGTGTGTGTGTGTGTTTGCATATTTTAGTTGTGATATTTTATCAGATAGCAATATGGCAAGAAGCTGAAATATATTAACGACCTTTAACGACCCTTCACTGGTGTTTTTAATTATTTTGCATGATGAGAAGTCTTATTTACATCTTTATCTCTCTGCTGTTGCTTTTTATTCAACACGAGCGAGAAAATTTCCATCTTTATTTGCCGTCCAATAACAAAAATGTTTCATAAAAACTGCTAATTTATCTTTATCTATGCTGCTTTAGCTCCTCTCTCTTTAAAGACCCAAGATCAGGAGAAGAGTTTCACATCTTTTCCTCCTACTACATACTTCTATACTTCTATACTACATCCTACGCACTAACCGACCAGATAGTAAGCAGACCGTGGGGGTGAGACCAGGGGTGTCAAACATGCGGCCGGTGGGCCAGAACCGGCCCGCCTAGGGGTCCATTCCGGCCCACTGTCCTTCCTTCCTTACATCTGTCCTTCCTCCCTTTCTTTCTTTTTTCTTCCTGCCTACCTACCTTCCTTCCTTCCTCCCTTCTGTCCTTCTTCCCTTACTTTCTTTCTCTTTTCCTTCTTTCCTTCCTTCGTTCCTTCCATCTTTCCTTCCTGTCTTCTTTTCCTTCCTTCCTTCTTCCCTCCCTTTCTTCCTTACTTCAATCTGTCCTTCTTTCCATCCTTCTGTCATAATCCCTTTCTTTCTTTCTTTTATCCTTCCTTCCTTCCTGTCTTCTTTTCCTTCCCTTCTTCCCTCATTCCTTCCATCTTTTTAACGATCCGGCCCACATGAGATAAAATTGGGCTGTATGTGGCCTTTGAATGAAAATGAGTTTGACACCTCTGATTTACACTGTAGTAAACTACACGATTACCCACAATGCATTGCGTTCCTACCCAAGCTGAAATCATCAGGCTGAAGCTGATTTCATTTTAGCTCTAACTCTGTAAATAAACCACTTTATCCACATTTCTAACCTTTTTAGTCAAACTCATTTTCATTCAAGGGCCACATACAGACCAATTTGATCTCATGTGGGCCGGATCATTAAAAAGATGGAAGGAAGGAAGGAAATAAGAAGGGAAGGAAGGAAAGACAGGCAAAAGGAAAGAGGGAAGAAAAGTAGGAAGGAGAGACGGAAGGAAGGACAGATGGAAGGAAAGAAGGAAGGACAGATGGAAGAAACTGAGGAAGGAAGGAATGAAGAAAGGACAAAAGGAAGGTAGGAAGGACAGATGGAAGAAACTGAGGAAGGAAGGAAGGACAGATGGAAGGAAGGACAGAAAGAAGAAAGGAAGGAAAGAAGGAAGGACAGATGGAAGAAAGGAATGAAGGAAAAGAACACAGGAAGGAAAGTGGGCCGGATCGCACCCCTCGGTGGGCCGGTTCTGGCCCACGGGCCGCATGTTTGACACCCCTGGTTGAGATGATCCACAGACCACACTGAAGAGTCTTCTTTGAAAGCAACTTTATTGATATCTCTGCCACAGCTGCTCAGATCTATTAAATCTACATCTGGAGCTCTATTAACCTTCCTGTCGTCCTTCCGGGTCAAACTGACCTGTCTGTTTTGACTGTTCCTTCCTTCCTTCCTTCCTTCCTTCCATCTGTGCTTCCTCTCTCCTTCTCTCCTTCTTCTCCCTTTCTTCCTTCCTTCTGTCCTTCCTCCCCCCTACCTTCCTCTCTTTCTTCTTCTCTCCTTCTTTCCTTCCTTACTTGTTTCATCCTTCCTCCCTTCCTTCCTTCTTTTCCTATGTCCTTCTTTCCTTCCTTCCTCCCTCCCTTCTACCTTCTTTCCTTCCTAACTTCTTTCCCGTCGTTCCTTCCTTCCTTCCTTCTTTTCCTATGTCCTTCTTTCCTTCCTTCCTCCCTTCTACCTTCTTTCCTCCCTCCCTCCCTACCTCCCTTCCTTACTTACTTCTGTCCTCCATCCTCCCTTCCTGCCTTCTTTCCTTTCCTCCCTTCCTTCCGTCCTCCATCCCCCTTTCTTCCTTCTGTCGTTCGTTCCTTTCTCTCTCCTTCCTTCCTTCCTTCCTCCCTCCCTCCCTTCTTTCCTTTCCTCCCTTCCTTCCTTGACTGGAACACAACAAGAAGGTTAAAGTAGACATTTGGGTAAAATCACATGATGCCTGAGCCAAATATTTCTTAAGTTAAATACCAGATCTTGCATTGTTTGGTTTTTAGAACATTTTTAGAGAAATTGCAAACAAATAAGAGTAAAAAATGGTCCCAAAGCGTGACCTTAGCAGAGTTGAATTTATTCCGTGTTCATCAAACTCTCCAGTGAAGTGCATCCGTGGGAAACAGATGATATCATGAAGAAATAGCTTTGCTTTAATATGTTTAGAATAGTCCAAATAGTTTCTCTCTAAACTGATTTATTTTAGATCTAAGAGATGTTTGAGGGTCACAGCGAACAAGAAATGCATCCAGCTTTAACCCTTTGTAGGTCTCACCAAGAAAATGCTATTTGAGGTCATGACAATATAAAACATTTTCCTCTTTGAGCCTATATTTAATGTTTTACAGATTTCATTTGTTCTAAACTTTTTCTTAAAACTTGTTAGAGACTCTTTCTGTTCGTAGACAAGATGAAAAAAATGAAACTCAACTTCATAAATGTCTCTTATGTCAGCAGTGATTTGTGTTATTCTTCCTTTATACACTAGCACAACCTGTATCCATAGCAACCATAGAACAACCTGTATCTATAGCAACCATAACACAATCTGATGGTCTGTCTGTGCATTACATAGCTACCGAAGGAAGGAAGGTAGGAAGGATGGATGGATGGATGGATGGATGGATGGAAGGAAGGAAGGGAAGGAAGGACGGATGGAATGAAGGTACTGTATCAAGGAAGGTAGGAAAGAAGGAAGGAAGGTCGGAAGGAAGGTAGGATGGATGGAAGGTCGGAAGGAAGGATGAAAGGAAGGTAGGAAGAAAGGAAGGAAGGAAGGAAAGAAGGAAGGTAGGAAGGATGGCTGGATGGATCGAAGGATGGATGGATGGATGGATGGAAGGAAGGAAGGATGGATGGAATGAAGGTACTGTATAAAGGAAGGTAGGAAAGACGGAAGGAAGGAAGGAAGAAAGGATGGAATGAAGGTAGGAAGAAAGGTAGGATGGCTGGATGGATGGAAGGTCGGAAGGAAGGAAGGAAGGAAGAAAGGTAGGATGGATGGATGGAAGGAAGGACGAATGGAAGGATTTGTGTTATTCTTCATTTATACACTAGCACGACCTGTATCCATAGCAACCATAGAACAACCTGTATCTATAGCAACCATAGAACAACCCGTATCCATAGCAACCATAGAACACATTCTGATGGTCTGTCTGTGCATTACATATTCCATACAAGTGGTAAAGATTGACCCAAAAAAAGTTAAATAGGTTCAATAGATTTTAGTTTTAGAGCAGATATCATGACACAAAGTTACCTCTACCAGACAGAGTTAACCTTTAAACACACAGGAGTGGACAATGACATGTGAACATTATTATTTTCTTTAATTTGATGTTACTACTTATCTCATTTGCACCTAAGTAAACATTTCCACTAATAAGTTTTTAAAATATTTAGTATATTTAGTATATTTTGGATTTTATGAGTTGTATCTCATATCTCAAGTATAAAACATATATCTCCTGGTGCATGTTGCCTGTTTAACCTTTGTGTCATCCTCCCGGGTCAAATAGACCCATCTGCTTTGACTGTCCCTTCTTTCCTCCCTCCTTTCCTTTCCTCCTTCCTTCCCCTCTCCTTCTTTCCTTCCTTCCCCTCTCCTTTCCTTCCTCCGTCCTCTCCTTCCTTCCTACCTTCCTTCCTTCCTTCCCTTTCTCCCTCCGTCCTTCCTTCCTCCCTTCTTCCTCCTTTCCTTCCTTCTGCCTCCCTTCCTTCCTCCCTCCTTCATTCCTTCCTTCCTCACTCCCTCCTTCGTTCCTTCCTTCCTCCCTCCCTCCCTTACTTCCTCCCTCCCTCCTTCTTTCCTTCCGTCCTACCTTCCTTTCCTTTCCCCCTCCGTCCTTCGTTCCTTCTTTCCTTTCCTCCCTTCCTTTGTTCCTTCCTCCTCCCTCCCTCCCTTTCTATCTTCCTTCCTCCTCCCTTCCTTCCTTCCTTCCTTCCTTCTTCCTCCCTTCCATCCTTGACTCGAGGACAACAGGAGGGTTAAGGGTTAAAATAGTAAAGCTGTTTCTTATGTAGACTACAGAGTGGACGTATTGATGCCAAGTATATTTGCTCATGAATACTAAACTTTTCCATCACATGTGACTGCAGCATACTTCCCTCCATGAAAAGGTCTGAACAAGCTGCTCTTTGAGCTGCTTCATAATACATGTTGAATGATCATTATGTGGTCAGATGTGACTCTGGCGAAGGGGCCGCATGTCATGTCTGATCTCCACAGCTGGATTAACGGCTGCAGAGTGGTGAGGTTGCCCTACGCTCAGCCTCTGTCCTCCTGCAGCACTGACTCACTCGCTCATTAAACTTTCTGCCACAGCTGCTCAACTCCTGACCTCCGACTGCAGTCACGCTAATGTTAGGCTGCATTCACGGCAGGGCGTTCACCGTGTGTGTGTGTGTGTGTGTGTGGCACTCCCGTTAGTGTCACAGAGCCGAGCTAATGCTGCGAGACGTGTACTGCGCTCCACCCTTATTTTATTTTTCAGCACCATAGATACTGGCACATGAAGAGAGGAGAGGAGGGGGGGGGGGGGGGAGTGAAGAATGCTTTTCAGTGTGTGTCAAGGTCTTTTTTTATAATATATGAAATGTATTAATCTTTAGGGTGACATATTTTGGGTGTGAGAACTGAAGCTGGACGACATTTCTGATCGTCTTAGATGAAAGTCACGTAACTTTGAGGCCTGTGTGAAAATAAATCAAAAGTACAAACGAACAAATCTAAGAAAAAAAAAATCTGGTTCTCTGATGGAAAAGTTAAAGATTTATTAGTTAAAGTTAAAATAGAAGTTAGAAAGTCCTTCAAATTAAAAGCATCAAACAAGCATGAGAAAGGTTTAAATTTATCAGTTTAAAAGTCTGGGAATATAAATGAGTTTTTTAAGACAATTTTTTTTAATTAAATTGATTGTAGATAATTTAATAGTAAGAGGTAAACTACTAGTTATAGCTATAGTAGTTATAGTTATAGCTCTCTGTGTTATTTTATCTCTAGATCAGAGGTGTCAAAAACATTTTCATTCAAGGGCCACATACAGACCAACTTGATCTCATGTGGGCCGGATCATTAAAAAGATGGAGGGAGGGAAGGAAATAAGAAGGGAAGGAAAGGAAGGAAGGAAAGAGGGAAGAAAAGTAGGAAGGCCAGACAGAAAGAAGGAAGGAAGGAAGGAAAGGAGGAAGAACAGATGGATGGAAGGAAGGAAGGAAATAAGAAGGGAAGGAAAGAAAGACAGACAAAAGAAAAGAGGGAAGAAAGGTAGGAGGGACAGATGACAGGAAGGACAGAAGGAAGAAATGGAGGAAGGAAGGAACGAACGAAGAAAAGGAAGAAGGACAGAGGAAGGAAGAAAGGAAGGTATTAAGGACAGATAGAAGGAATGAAAAAAAGGAATGTAGGGAGGAAGGACAGATGGAAGAAACGGAGGAAGGAAGGAACGAACAAAGGAAGGACAGAAGGAAGAATGGAAGGAAGGAAAAGAACACAGGAAGGAAAGTGGGCCGGATCGCACCCCTCGGAGGGCCGGTTCTGGCCCACGGGCCGCATGTTTGACACCCCTGCTCTAGACTGTCCTCAGCTGAACCCATCACAGTCTGTCCTGCTACTATAGGTCATGTTTTATTTATTTGAGTTTCCTGTTTTACTTCTTGTCTGGTTCCAGTTCACTTCCTGTCAAGTTTCCCACCTGTGTGATTGCCTGGCTCGCCCTCATGTGTTGCACCTGTGTCTCATTGTCCCTCCCCTTCTGTGCCAGATCTTTCTTTACCTTCATGTGAGAGTTTCACCATCTCTGTATTGTGTTTCTAGTGTTTTTCCATCTTTGCTCTTCTATTACCCTTTCCTCTGCTGATATGGATACCTGTGCCTGTTGGACTGATTATCTGTTTATCATTGAACCCTCTTTGTGGATCCATTATTAGTTTGTACCTGATAGAATTAGACTGCTTTGTAAAGGGAGTCCCTGCATTTAGATCAGGGGAGTCAAACTCATCTTCATTCAAGGGCCACATACAGACCAATTTGATTCATGTGGGCCGGATCATTAAAAAGATGGAACGAAAGAAGGAAGGAAGGAAAGACAGGCAAAAGGAAGGAGGGAAGAAAGGAAGGAAGGACAGATGGAAGAAAGGACAGAAGAAAGAAAGGAAGGAAGGACAGATGGCAGGAAGGACAGAAGGAAGAAAGGAAGGAAGGACAGAAGAAAAAAAGGAAGGTAGGAAGGACAGAAGGAAGAAAGGAAAGACAGGCAAAAGGAAGGAGGGAAGAAAGGAAGGAAGGACAGAAGGAAGAAAGGAAGGAAGGACAGATGGAAGGAAGGAAGAAAGGAAGGAATGAACGAAGAAAGAAAAAAAGGATGGACAGATGGAAGGAAGGACAGAAGGACAGATGGAAGAAAGGAAAAGAGCACTGGATGGCAAGTGGGCCGGATCGCACCCCTCCTCTGATTTACACAGTTAGGAGATATTATGTCATGTTTTATTCTCAGTGCTCTTAAACTGCTTCTAGATGCAATAAAGTCTCACAGCAATTTGTGAAATAGTCATGAAATGTAATCTATAGATGTGTGTACAAGGACGTGAGTTTTGTTTTTTAACTGGAAATCTCTTTCCTGCCAGTCAGGATTGGGATTGGGGGTGGGGGGGGAAACCATTACATATCACTTTTTAAATAATAGTGTTTCATGATGTTGTGGGTTCAGGTCTGGTTAAGTTTATGTATAAAAACCACTTGGTAAAGAGGTTTTAGGGAAAGATCGCGGTTTGGGCTAAGAAAATGATATGAAGTTAACGTTAGGTAACCTTCGTCGTCATGGCAACGTAAACACCACAACAACAATAAAAAGATGTCCTGACTTGCGGTTTGAAATATGACACTCATACCGCTTATATATCGAGCTTATACCTCCAAACATGGAAGATTTATAGATTTATAGATGTCATAGCTGTCGTTTGTCACTCGGATGAGCTGCAGGCTTGAAATATACTTTAAATTCAAATTAACATTAGTTTGAAATTCATATCCGTGTTCATGAATCTATAGATTAAATTTCACTATTAACTTCCCGAGCTGCCGTGAGAGCCTGGGTTGCTACAGTAGATGTGAAGAGCTGCAGGCTGGAGGTGTTTTTGGAGGCTTGAGGCCCAGTTTAGTTTCACAATAATACAAAAAAAACACAAAAAAAAGCCAAAGCACACTAAATTACTGTTTGCTTGAAAATGTCAGTCCTTCACATTACGAACAGAGAAGAGCTCCAGCAGCAGACTTAATGGGGTGTTATGCTTGGCTCACGCTGCCTGCACTGAAGAAAACATTTTATTACCCCATAAAGTGAATTTTAATGAATGCAGTTATTGCGTTTGACTTTTATTTTTGTTTAGATCTCACGGCACATCAGAGTTCACATGGCAGCGGCTCAGCTCAGCCCCTCGTCTACAACAGCCCCCCCCCCAAACCCACCCACCCAACCAACTCACCCACTCCCTTCCTCCTCCGTCAATGTTGACGTTAGCGTGATCTTGCCAGCGAGGCTGAGCTTTCTCTCTGGCTTCTGTTTTCTCACTTTATCACAGCCAGAACCCCAAACCGCAGCCAGATCCCAGCACATATCACGCCTCATTTACACTCCAGCATTCCCCAATCCCTGCCTGACCTCAGCCGTGGAGCCTGTTTTTGGCCCGTGAACCCAAAAAGGGGGCGAAACAACTTCGACGACTTCTGAAAGGTGCCGCTGATACAAGACCTCCCCTTCCCATAACCCTTTGACTCCAAAACGCCCACCCGCTCTTCACATCCGTAGCGAAGTGGGAGAATTAATAATCTATTAGATGTGTTTATGTAAGCCATGCTAACGCTAATGGTTTCTCGCTGAAATGGAGGCTGACTCCATTAGCTCGCTGGTGCGGCATGAGTGATGGATGTGACCCTTGTGATGAGTTCGTGAGCACCAGTCGACACAGATTACATTATCGCAGACAGGCTCTTATGCTCAATCCGTCTCTTTTCTCCCAAGGTCTCCCCCCCCCCCCCCCCATCCCACTCCCATCTACACACCATCACATCCGCTTGTATTGGATTCATAATAGTTGCCAGGACAAGCAATTAGCCTCCACTAACGCAGCACTCTTCGATTTGACTCCAGCACGTGTTTGCACAGACTAAAAAAAAAAAAAACTAAACTGATCAATAAAAAGCTCTAAGAGGCGTTGAGAGGAACCAGCATTACATCATCCGCTAGGGACATTTGACACGTGCAGCAGCAACACATGCAACAAAGAGACACACACACACACACACAGTGCAGCTGAGTGCTCGGGGTTTTAACAGCTGAAGCACAGATCTCAGCAGTGACGCACGGATATCGTAAAACTTTTAAGTGATATCCAGAGAGTGTGTTTTAAGAGACCTGACTGACTTTAAAAGGTGGTCGGGGGGGTCGGGGTCGGTCATCGGTGCACCTGTACAATGCTAGAAAAACGTTGTAGAAAATAAAATATTATTTAAACAACAGTGTAAGAAAGAGATTCATCTAAACACTAGCAGAAGTTTATTACTCTAAATCAGAGGTGTCAAAGTCATTTTCATTCAAGGGCCACATACAGACACATTTGATCTCATGTGGGCCGGATATTTAAAAAGAAGGAAGGAAGGAAGGAAAAGAAGACAAGAAAGGAAAGGAAGAAAGGAAAAGAAGATGAAGGAAAGATGGAAGGAAGGAAGGACAGAGGGAAGGAAACAGAAGTGAACAAGACAAGGAAGGAAGGAAGGAAGGAAGGAAGGAATGGAAGAAAGGAAAAAGAAGATGAAGGAAAGATGGAAGGAAGAAAGGACAGAGGGAAGGAAACAAAGAAGGAAAGAAGACAAGGAAGGAAGAAAGGAAAAGAAGATGAAGGAAAGATGGAAGGAAGAAAGGACAGATCGAAGGAAACAAAGAAGGAAAGAAGTAAGAAAGGGAGGAAGGAAAGAAGGACAGACGACAGGAGGGTAGGAAGGAAAAGAAGACAGGAAGGAAAGTGGGCCGGATTGGACGCCTTGGCGGGCCAGTTCTGGCCCACGGGCCTCATGTTTGACACCCCTGCTCTAAATACTTCACATTCAGCGAGGTAGTTTGACCTATAATGTATATCTTTCATGTTTTGTATGTAAAAACTCGATTTACAAAATAAAAGCACACACATTGCCTGAAATATAGTGGCGTAAAAGTAATGAAAAAGCTTAAAGTACATCTCCTCAAGTACAGTATGTAGCTCTGTGCTGTAGTACTTACTTTCCACCAATGCATCAGTGAAGTAGTTTGATCTATAATGCATCATGTTTATGATTTATAAGTAAAAACTCAACTTGCAAAGTAATGGCTGTCAACAGTAAAAGTAAAGAGCACACTATGGTCTGAAGTATAGTGGTTAAAAGTCATGAAAAAGTAAAGTATATATGTCTGTACTGTAGTACTTACTTTCCACCAATGCATCAGTGAGGTAGTTTGATCTATAATGAATCATTTATCTTTGTTTTATATGTAAAAACTCAACTTAAAGTGTGTAAAGGTAAAGAAATGGATTAACCCTCCTGTTGTCCTCTAGTCAAGGAAGGAAGTTAGGAAGGGAGCAAGAAGGAAGGAAGGGAGGAAGAAGGGATGAAAAGAGGGAGGGAAGGAAAAAGAGAAGGAGGGAGGGAGTAAAGTAATGAATAAAGGAAGGAGGGAAGGAAAGAAGGACAGAAGGAAGGGAGGAAGGAATTCAAACAAGGAATGTAGGAAGGAAGGACAGAAGGAATGAAAAGAGGGAGGGAAGGAAGGAAAGAGAGAAGGAGGGAGGGAGGAAAGGAAGGGAGGGAGGAAGGAAGGAAGGAAGGAAGGAAGGAAAGAAGCAATGAAAAGAGGGAGGGAAGGAAGGAAAGAGAGAAGGAGGGAGGGAGGAAGGAAGGAAGAGAGGAAGGAAGGAACAGTCAAACAGACGGGGTCTATTTGATATATATAGCTCTGTGCTGTAGTGTATAAATGTATTACTCCTCCACCGATGCATCAGTGGAGGGTGGAGGTGTCGGGGAAGCACAGCAGGTGAGCCAGCTGATTGTTCAGTGGTATTAATGAGACTGATGAAGCAATCAGCCGGCACACCTGGAGCCAGATGCATAAAAACTCAGAGTAGATTCATACCTAAAACTAAGCCTGAAATATGCATACTCTTTATTTTATGTTTCTGTTTTACTAATTAACCCTCCTGTTGTCCTCAGGTTAAGGAGGGTTAGGGTTAGGGTTAGGAAGGAAGGAAGGAAGGAAGGAAAGGAGTAAAGACGAAAAGAGGAAGGCATTTAGGAGAGAAGGAAGGGTGGAAGGAGGAAGGAAAGAAGGAAGGAAAGGAGTAAAGAGGGAGGGGGGGGAGGGAGGAAGGAAGGACGGAAAGGAGTAAAGATGAAAAGAGGAAGGCATTCAGGAGAGAAGGAAGGGTGAAAGGAGTAAGGAGGAAAAGAGGAAGGAAGGAAGGAAGGAAGGAAGGAGAGAAGGAAGGAAAGGAGTAAAGACGAAAAGAGGAAGGCATTCAGGAGAGAAGGAATAGTGGAAGGAGTAAGGAGGAAAAGAGGAAGGAAGGAAGGAAGGAAGGAAGGAAGGAGAGAAGGAAGGAAAGGAGTAAAGAGGAAGGAAGGAAGGAAGGAAGGAAGGAAGGAAAGGAGTAAGGACAAAAAGAGGAAGGAAGGAAGGAAGGAAAGGAGTAAGGACAAGAAGAGGAGGGCATTTAGGAGAGAAGGAAGGAAGGAAGGAAGGAAGGAAGGAAGGAAGGAAGGAAGGAACAGTCAAAAGAGATGGGGTCAATTTGACCCGGGAGGACGACACAAGGGTTAAGTCAATGGAGGAATCGGCACACATGCAAACTCACAATTAGCCATAAACACATGAAGACAAACCGTTAACCAGTCACTCTAGTATCAGGCCCTGTTTATAGGGTTATTTTTTAAAAACGGAGACATTAACCATCGTTTGCTCCCTCCGTTTAGACGCAAACGGAGAATTCGCCCCTGAGAACGATGCTTTTTAAAAACTCCGGATTTTGGAAAACTCAGTTTGCACGTTTGCATGTAAACAGAGAAAAACGGAGATTTGGGGAACCAGAAACTGCTCCTGGGTTAAATGCGACATTGTTCACAATCTACAGCAGGGGTGTCAAACATGCGGCCCACTTTCCTTCCTGTGTTCTTTTCCTTCCTTCCATCTGGCCTTCCTTCTGTCCTTCCTCCCTTTCTTCCTTCTAGTTCTTCCTCCCTTTCTTCCTTCTGTCCTTCCTACCTTTCTTCCTTCTGTCCTTCCTCCCTTTCTTCCTTCTGTCCTTCCTACCTTTCTTCCTTCTGTCCTTCCTTCCTTCTTTCCTTCTTCCCTCCTTCCTTTTGCCTGTCTTCCCATCTTATTTCCTTCCTTCCTTCCTTCCTTCCTTCCTTCCCTCCATCTTTTTAATGATCCGGCCCACATGAGATCAAATTGGTCTGTATGTGGCCCTTGAATGAAAATGTTTTTGACACCTCTGCCCTACAGTCTCTGTTTATAATCTGTGATCACGCAGGGTTTTTTTTTTGTAAATGGAGAGGATGAAATGTCAGTTTATGAAAATAGCCGGGCACGTCTAAACGTAGTCTCAGTCCACCTGTCAATGAAACAAACTGGGAAAGAAGAAGACCTGTGAACAATCATCTGCAGCGATATATCTCAGAAATGTAATCAATGATCAGTTTGTAGAGCTCATACCTTAATTTAATCATTAAATATGACTGAAATGGATTAATCACATATAATAATAACTGTTGCATTTATAGATGTGCTTCTTCTTTTAGCATTTTACCAATCTTGATTTTCATGTCCACTTCCTGTTTTATTTTGTAGTAAGGGTTCTTGTCATTTTCATAAAATAAAACACCTGTTACCTTTTATTATTAAGAAAACCATAACGATAGAATTGGTGCTTTTATTTTGAAAACAGGAAGCGAACATACCCTCGCTGTAGCTAACTTGAAACCACGAGGTGATCCTTTCCTTCCTTCATTCCTTCCTCCCTGTCATCTTTCCTTCCTGTCCTTTTTTCCAACCTTTCCATTCTTTTCTTTCTTCCCTCCTCACTTTTATTCTTTCCTTCCTTCCACCTGTCTTTCCTTTCTTCTCTTTCTCTTTCCTTCCCACCTTCCTTGTCGTGTTCACGGGTCAAATTGACCCCATCTCTTTTGACTGTTCCTTTTTTCCTTCCTTCTTCCCTCTTTCTTTGTTCCCTCCTCCTTCCATCCTTGCTTGCTTCCTTGCTTGCTTCCTTCCTTCCTTCCTCGCTCCCTCCTTACTCCTTTCCTTCTTTCCTTCCTCCCTCCCTCCTTACTCCCTTCCTTCCTTCCTCCTTTCCTTCTTTCCTTCCTCCCTCCCTCCTTACTCCCTTCCTTCCTTCCTCCTTTCCTCCCTCCCTCCCTCCCCCCTTACTCCTTTCTTTCTTTCCTTCCTTCCTTCCTTCCTTCCTCCCTCCCTCCCTCCCTCCCTCCGTTTGTATTTTGGGGTTTTTTCAGAAGTTGCATTGCATCTTGGGTAATGTGAGTGTGAGTAGTAGCGTTGCATCTTGGGTAATGTGAGTGTGAGTAGTAGCGTTGCATCTTGGGTAATGTGAGTGTGAGTAGTCAGCTCTTGATGCATACTCTGCATTTCTGGAGAATCTAGTAAACCATCCAGGAACTTCTCACATACTCTAAATCACTACACAGTTAAACACACTACATACTTCACATGACGTCAGAGTTAGTACGAGTAGTAGGAATAGTATGCAGTGTCTAACAGACCAATTATTTAGGTGTGTTTTCATGTCCACTTCCTGTTTTATTTTGTAGTAATGGTTCTTGTGTATTTTGTGTGCAGTTACTTCTGGTCATGTAGTTTCCTGCCAGTTTCCTCCACACACCTGTGTCTTGTTTGTCATTAGTCTTGCCCTATTTATACCTCTGTTTTTCCACTTATCTCTGCCAGGTTAGACTCACTCTGGTGTGTAATTCATTCCAGCTGGTCTCTCTTTGTTTGCGTGCTTTGTTTTTTGTCTTCTTCTGGATTCACAGACGTTGGTTTTTAATGCTTCTGCTGCCTTCACTGACTGCTCTCCCATGTACGACCTTTGACCTCCTGTCTCAGTTTGATATGGGAATGCTACAAATCTCTGTATAAATCATGTGTGTCAAACTCATTTTCATTCAAGGGCCACATACACACCAATCATGAAAAAGATGGAAGGGAGGAAGGAAATAAGGAAATAAGAAGGGAAGGAAGGAAAGACAGGCAAAAGGAAGGAGGGAAGAAAGGTAGGAAAGAGAGATAGTGAAGGACAGACAGAAGGAAGGACAGATGGAAGGAAGTAATGGAGGAAGGAAGAAAGGAAGGAAGGGCAGATGGAAGGAAGGACAGAAGGTAGAAAGGAAGGAAGGACAGATGGAAGGAAGGACAGATGGGAGGAAGGAAGGAACAAAGAAAGGAAAAAAGGAAGGTAGGGAGGAAGGAAGAAAGGAAAAAAGGAAGGTAGGAAGGACAGATGGAAGGAAGTAATGGAGGAAGGAAGAAAGGAAAAAAGGAAGGTAGGAAGGACAGATGGAAGGAAGTAATGGAGGAAGGAAGAAAGGAAGGAAGGACAGAAGGTAGAAAGGAAGCGAGGAAGTAAGGAACGAAGAAAGGAAAAAAGTAAGGTAGGGAGGAAAGACGGATGGAAGGAAGGAAAAAAGGACGGATGGAAGGAAGAAAGGAAAAAAGGAAGGTAGGAAAGACAGATGGAAGGAAGGAAAAGAGCACTGGATGGCAAGTGGGCCGGATCACACCCCTCGGTGGGCCGTATCTGGCCCACAGGCCGTATGTTTGACACCCCTGGTATAAATGCAAAAAAAAAAAAGTAAAATCAAACAATGTTTCACTCTTTCAGTTTATATTTCATCTCATCTCATCATCCTCAGCTTGCTTTAGAAAGACATTTAAAACATTTCTACGTCTGGTCTGAGGAATGCATGACGTTCCCACTGTTCCCATTCTGTGTTTTTAAATACCAGTTAATGTGCAGGAAATGGTGCATGCATGCTTTTTGTGCGTAAGCGTCATTTATGAATCTGAATCTGACCCTTGGTGTGAATTAGCTACTGTTTCTCCAACACCTCGATCTCCTCCTCACAGTACAGCGGTTTCAGAGTAAAACTGAAGTCTGGAAAAAGCAAATATGTGTCTGAATGAACTAACTTATATGAACCCAATGTAGCCTATAATGCAGGGGTGTCAAACATGAGGCCCGTGGGCCAGAACCGGCCCGCCAAGGCGTCCAATCCGGCCCACTTTCATTCCTGTCTTCTTTTCTTTCCAACCCTCCTGTCATCTGTCCTTCTTTGTTTCCTTCCCTCCTTCCATCTTTTCTTCATCTTCTTTTCCTTTCTTCCTTCCTTCCTTCTGTCTTTCCTTCCCTCCTATCACTTTTCCCTTCTTTCCATCCTTGTTTCCTTCCTACCCTCCTGTCATCTGTCCTTCTTTCCTTCCTCCCTTTCTTACTTCTGTCCTTCTTTGTTTCCTTCCCTCCGTCCGTCCTTCCTTCTTTCCTTCCATCTTTCCCTAATCTTCTTTCCTTCTTTGTTTCCTTCCATCTTTTCTTCATCTTCTTTTCCTTTCTTGTCTTCTTTTCCTTCCTAATCCATTTTCCTTCCTTTTGTCTTCCTTCCCTTCTTACTTTCCTTCCTATCACTTTTACATTCTTTCCATCCTTGTTTCCTTCCTTCCTCCCTTCCATCTTTTATTGGTCCGGCCCACATGAGATCAAATGTGGCTGTATGTGGCCCTTGAACGAAAATGAGTTTTACACCCCTGCTATAATGTAATCTGTGCAGTGTTTGGTCTTTGTGACGGGGCCTAGGATAAAAATGTGTTGCATAGAAAAGAAAACCAAAGAATCCTGCAGTCTATCATCAACTCATCAGGAGAAATCACAAGAAGAAGATCCTGTATGGATTTTTCTTGATGAAGGCCTGAAGACACACACACACACACACACACACACACACACACACACACACACACACACACACACACACACACACACACACAAACACACTCTAACATTCACACTCAGGGATATCAAGGTAATTAGGGTTAGGTATCGTTTAAGTAATCATGATACCAGCACCAATCCAAGTACCTTTTTAAAGTGATCCTGATACTAACTGAGTCCTTCATTAGATTCCCATTAACACATTTAGGTCTCTGTCTGTTATGGTCTGTAACAATCGTGTAGTGTAGACTCACTTCAGAGCGTTTAGGTGGCATCTTAACTAACGCTAATGTTACGGGTGCAACTGCAGTGGTGCCGGCACAAAATGGCGGCCGCGCCGGAACACATTCCACATATTGAAGTAGTTTAAACATGAATAACTCATTAAAACAGATTAAAAACCTTCACACAAACAGGCTGATAATATATATAACATTTCATGGTGGATAAACCGACCTGTATAAAGCAGGTAAAGCAGAGGAATGAGGACACAGTTTGTTGTGTTTCCTGTCCAGATTGCCTCTGTATGATTTATTTAACATCATGAATCATAATAGTCACATAAGCAATACAAATATTTTACCTCATCTCAGTTTTATGTAGTTCAATTTCACATTTTCAGTCTTATCTCACCTAAATCACTACTTCAATCTCAACATACATTTTCTCTCTTTTCTAATAAACACATTTATATCAATAAACAGCTTCTGCAAATACATTACATTTTCTTTGTCCATGTCACAGTCTAAACTGGTTCAAAACACCATTTTCATGTAGTGTAGTTTTACAGTGTATAAAACACCTTTTAAATACAATATATTACATACCTTGCCCTGAAATGTGTATTCAACCAAAGTGCTTGTGTTACATTAAACTCACATTTACCAGGCAATAGGCTTATAAACACACATAACACATAACTAACTGGGAATAAATCATGTACCGGAGGTTTAAATGTCACTTATTTCAACTTTTACTAGTGCAACTGCAGTGGCGCCGGCACAAAATGGCGGCCGCGCCGGACAACTTTCCATATATTAAAGTAGTTTAAACATGAATAACTCATTAAAACCGATTAAAAACTTCACACAAACACTCCGGCTGATAATTTATATAACATTTCATAGTGGATTAACCGTTTGCTGACCTGTATAAAGCATAACTAGCTTGGAATAAATCATGTACCGGAGGTTTAAATGTTCATTTATTTCAACTTTAACTACTGCAACTGCAGTGGCGCCGGCACAAAATGGCGGTCGCGCCGGAAAAAATTCCACATATTGAAGTAGTTTAAACATGAATAACTCATTAAAACAGATTAAAACCCTTCACACAAACACTCAGGCTGATAATATATATAACATTTCACGGTGGATTAACCATTTACTAACCTGTATAAAGCAGGTAAAGCAGAGGAATGAGGACACAGTTTGTTGTGTTTCCTGTCTAGCAGCAGTTGCGCCCCCTAACCGTTCCCCGGAGCAACTCATGAGAACACAAACGTTCCCCCCCATTTCCAACATAAACGGAGCACCTCAAGACTTCTTCTTCTTCTTCTGTTGTTTAATGGCGGTTGGCAAACAACGATTTGGTGCATTACCGCCACCTACTGGTATGGAGTGTGGATCACAATGGCCATAATACCCTCACAAAATAACTAAATAAATACTACAACAAAAAGAAAAAATAAATAAATAAATAAATAAATAAACAAAAAAAAAAAAAAAAAAAACGAACTTATATCCTCCCCATTAAATCACTTACTCTAATAAACTCTAACATCAATTTCCAACACCTACTCCCAGCGTGTTCCTGTACCATTGTTCTAAAATCAAACTTTATCTTATTTTTTGTAAGTTTCCTCCTCCACCTCTGCCTTTCATCTTCATATCCCCGACAATGCACCATGACATGCTCTATTGTTTCCGCTTGCCCACATTTCTCACATTCACCCGTGTTATGTTTCCCTATTTTCACTAGTGTACCATTTAGTGCCGTATGCCCAAACCTAATTCTTGATATTATTGTTTCCTCTCTTCTGCCCCGTCCTGTACTTCTCATGTCTCCCACTTTCCTTTGTATTGTGTAAAACCACCGTCCTGTCCTTTCTTCCTCCCATTGCTTTTGCCACCTACTCCTCAATCTTTGTTTGATTATGTTTTTGATTTCTACCTTACTGAGACTAACTGCCAAGTCAACAACACTATGTTTTGTTGCCTCTTTAGCAGCCTTATCTGCCTCCTCATTCCCTTTTAACCCAATGTGTGCCGGTACCCATAAAAACACCAATGTAATCCCCATCATTTGAACCCTGTATAGTGTTTGTTGCACCTCAATCAAAATGTCTGGCCTGCTGTGTGAGTGACTGTATTCAAGACTCGTTAGTGCTGCACTTGAATCAGAACATATAATTGCTTTGAGGGGTCTTACCTCTTCAACCCACTGCACCGCTAATAATATTGCCACCATTTCCCCAGTGTATACGGACACTTCCCCATTGATCCTTTTCCCTACTGTTACTTGAAACTCAGGCACAATAAATGCTACTCCTGCCCTTTCTGAGTTCTTGGATGCATCTGTGTAGATTTGAACGTAACAATGATACCCATCAATATATGCCTGCACCTTCTGTACATGATAGCCAAATTCTCTCTCCTTGCTCTTCTGCCTTAGTATTGTAAAATCTACTGTGGCATTTGGCAAAACCCAAGGTGGAATGATTGACAATGGTACTGTCTGACTTACATCTAAATGGGCTATTTCAGTCTCTTCTGTTTCCTGTGTTATTGTCCAACCAAAACTTTTACTGTCCCTTTTCCCCTTTTCCCAACATGGTTCTAGAGTGCACTTTGTTGGATGGTCTGCCCCATGACCCTGCAAATTAACCCAATACACCAATGATAGTTGCAACCTCCGCATACCTAATGGCATTTCCCCCATTTCCACCTGTAATGCTGCTGTTGGAGTTGTTTTAAAAGCCCCTGTACATAGTCTCAATGCCTGATGTTGGATAATGTCCAGCTTTCTCAGGGATGTGTCTGCCGCAGATCCATACACCACACATCCATAATCTAAAATGGACCTAATCAACCCACAATATATGGTTTTTAGCGCACTCCTGTCTGCCCCCCAGGCATACCCCACCAAACACCTCATCACATTTAAAACTTTTTTACACTTATCCACCACCTTTTGAATATGCACCGCCCATGTGAGTCTCTCATCAAACCATATTCCTAAAAACTTAAACTGTTTCACTCTCTCCAGTTCTTGATTGTACAATCTTAATTTAACTGTGTCACCAATTCTTTTCCTTGTAAAAACCATTACCTTTGTTTTATCATTTGAAAATTTGAATCCCCATTTATAGGACCATTCCTCTATTTTTGTGATTGCACTCTGTACACTCTTTCTGATAAACTCCAGATTCCTTCCCCTCTTCCAAATTGCCCCATCATCTGCAAAGAGAGACACCCCCATTTCATGTCCTAATCGCATAAACACATCATTTATCATTATAGAAAACAATAATGGACTCACGATACTCCCTTGAGGTGTTCCATTTTCAATACCCATTTTCTCTGAATATTTAGTCCCTATCCTGACTTGTATACGTCTTCCAAATAAAAAATCCTTAATCCATCTGAACATACGCCCTTTAATACCTAATTTCCAAAGTTTTATCAATAATCCCTCTCCCCACATCATATCATACGCCTTCTCTACATCTAAAAATACTGCCACTATACTTTCTCGATTTATCTGTGCCTTTCTCACCTCATGTTCTAGACACACCTCAAGACTTCTAATTGAAAACATTAATATCTACAATATAATAACAAAAATAATTGTGATATTAAAGGAATCTTACCATCTAAATGTGGTTACCCTATTTTGGGTGTGCCACACTAACTCAAATTCGACACCACGACTTCACCACCACAGACGGGTCGTAGCTGCTGTGGCAGTGGGCCAATCACATAATGCATTAAATCTAAGACTGGCTGTGAGCAAGTCCATACAAATAGTCATATTTTCTAGCTCGATCGATTGCAGGTACTACTTGGTATTGATATATTTCTGTCAATACCAAGCCCTACAGGTAATCACTAGTTTTAGAAAGTGCTACATAACTATAATTTGACCTGTTCACTAACTTTTTTTTATTTCTTGGAGCATTTTTCTGCTGATTTTGCTATTTGCCAACCAAAGATATGATGATTTGAGGCCTGTTTGTTGGCATAATATCTCAAAAACCTTTAAATTTGGTATAAACTGGTGCAGATCCATGTATCGTAATCTCTTATTAACATTTCTGCTAGTTTCCATTTAGTAACATTTATATGTTTAACTTAAATGCCAGCTAATTATGTCAGTGTTGTTTTTCATGCTGTTCAGGCATTCAACATTTCCCTCTTAAAAACAAGCATGCAATATGCTGTACACACTCCAAAAACACAAGAAAAAGCACATTTCTAATCTTTTCTCTGTACAGTTTGTATTTTACATTGAATTTATTATTAAAATATGTGTGCAAACATTTCTCTCCGTCTATCGACCCTCCCTGTGGCTCCACAGAAAAATCCCCCTGTGATTATAGCCAACAACTTTTGCTATTTTCAACACATTTTTTAAAGCTGTGGGTCTGGAACAGAAGGTGGTTTGCGGGGAATATAAAAAATGCATCGTCAGTTTGCTCGGGAGAAGGCGTCTGAAGCTTCTGGATATTTTATGATGCCACATCGTTTCCAAAGTCCCTGCAATGAAATGTGGGCTCAGTTAAATATTACAGGCTCCAGTTCACTCTAATGCAGGAGGAAAATAGCAGCAACCCGCTCTCATTCCCATGTTGTCAAATAACTGTACACTTTCATACAAACACACAGGGTTTAGTGTGTGTGTGTGTGTGTGTGTGTGTGTGTGTGTGTGTGTGTGTGTATGAGAGCATGAGGCTTTCAACTAGCTCCAATGTAAACAGTAATATTAGACGTACGGACTAAATGCTTTGCTTGACACAGTGCTGACCCCCCCTGTGGTGCAATAATGGTGCCCACACATGATCTGTGGTGAAACCGCTCTGCGCTGGCAGTGCCATTGTTTTCCTACGAGGGAGAACGGTGACGCCCAACGAAGCATAAGTGCTATCCTTGGCTCGTATCTCGAAGTCTATTTTTCGACCCCCTATGGATTTTTTGACTGAAGCCAGGCCTGAGAGACTCATGACCTTTTCAGGCCCTCCTGCTTAACGAGATGAAAATGAATAAATGCATAAATACATTGCCACTTTGAACACCAACAGAAATTACAGACAAAGATGTTCCCATCATGTCACGATGAGTTATCAAGCCCCAAAGCTCTTTCAAGGTATCATCCATTGCATTGGGTAGATGAGAATTTGGCAAGTGCTTCAAAGCCTTACATTTCAAAGACAGAGGGAGGAAGCAGGCTGATTCCAAGCACAAATAAAAGCTTGCAGATTGCTGCATGATAACAAAGGTGGGTGCATATCTTTAGCTACATGTGATGAGTTATTAAGCCCCAAAAATAGACTGTCTGCAAGCTTACTGGGGATTTCCACCGAGTCCGTCAGCGCTACGGTTTATCTCCGGGAGCGTTACAGCAGCAGGGCTCTGGGAGAGAAAGCTGCCTTTTAAAATGAAGTTGCACTCTTAATACAGTAATTACGGCAGCCCAATCAAACCTGAATGAGTGCCTTTAGTCTACTGTAATTACTGTAGTAGCTAGTCTACCGTAATTACTGTAGTAGCTAGTCTACCGTAATTACTGTAGTAGCAGCACAACTTAATGGCCCGATTTTGTTAACTTGCTCAAATTTAGTTGATTTGGTAATTTTCTTTGATGTTTGTGCTGATGTCATGTGTCAGTAGCTACGTAGCTAGATGGAGTCTTTATCTGTCTGTTTTATTCCTGTTTGTTGCTGAAATACGATCGGGAGGCTGCACGGGTTGTTTTATTTTGAAAGACGGAAGTTTTATTATGCCAATTCTGTGTCTGACTTCCTGTCTGGTGCAATCTGCTCTGTTGAGCTTGTCGCGAGTTAGAAACGGCTCTGTCATTGATTATAGTGGCACCTATCAGATGGAAATTGGGCTTTAGGGTGACCTCTTGACATGGGAATTTCAGAAGGCCGTAACTTGAAAGCAGTAAGTGATAGGAATACAGGGGGAGATGTTCACCAATGCTCTGCAGCCAGGCCTGTGGGAATTGTCTGTAGAGCCTTGCTGAGCTACTCCACCAACTCATCCACCCGGGTATTGGGTTCGATATCGAACTTGGAGACCTCGTTCAACTTCCGAAAGCCACAAAAGCTTAAAGTGCCATCTGGCTTGGGAACCATGACGACGGGGCTTCACCAGGAGCTTGGGGACTCTTCAATGACTCCTGGTTACTACTGGTTACTACTGACATTTTCATTCATTCAAGTCTAAAACCTGTGAAATGCACGAACTGTACATGCACAAATGCAAGGTGGTGGAGCTATACAGTTGCTTGTGTTCATGCAAATTAACAATCATCCATCCATCCATCCGTTCGTCAATTGTTCTATCTCTCGGCGGCAGCAGCCTGCTAATCTCATCCCGTCTTTGTTCAGCCCTCTTCTCATTCTCTTCCTCCTCCATTGTCTTTCCTCGATGAGCCGAGTCGGTTGACATTTCGGCGGTGGACTTTCTGACTCCAGCTTCTCTCTCTCTCTCTCTCTCTCTCTGACATCCTTTAAATCACATCACATACATCAAACAGATTCGGCCTTTGTCCCTTCACATGAGCCTCAATTATAGTCCTTTTACTCATTCTTCTCCGTTTTATGTATGATAGATTCACCCTATTTTTTATGTATAGATTCAACTCTACATTAAAAATGCATTCAGCTGAACAAAGTTGTCAAGCTGTGTCTGCCAGCGTCACTTAGATCACATCTTTATTCATGGGGAAAGACAGCGGAGGGTGGATTAAAGGTGCAGTGGTTCAAAATGATAGGTATGGACATTTACAGGTTTGTTTGGGGTTTTTTTTTTTTGCTTCATTTGCCCATTTAAAATTCTGATCAGATGGAAATCATTCAAAAAGACAGAATATATAGACCAGAGGAGTCAAACTCATTTTCATTCAAGGGACTCATGTGGGCCGGATCATTAGATGGAAGGAAGGAAGGAAAGGAAAAGAAGATGAAAGAAGGAAGGAAGGAAGGACAGAGGGAAGGAAACAAAGAAGTAAAGAAGACAAGGAAGGAAAGGAAGAAGGGAAAAGAAGATGAAGGAAAGATGGAAGGAAGAAAGGACGGAGGGAAGGAAAGAAGACAAGGAAGGAAGAAAAGAAAGGGAAAGAAAATTAAGGAAAGATGGAAGGACGAAAGGACGGAGGGAAGGAAACAAAGAAGACAAGGAAGGAAGAAAGGGAAAGAAAATTAAGGAAAGATGGAGGGAAGGAAGGAAGGACGGAGGGAAGGAAACAAAGAAGGAAAGAAGTAAGAAAGGGAGGAAGGAAAGAAGGACAGATGACAGGAGGGTAGGAAGGAAAAGAAGACAGGAAGGAAAGTGGCCCGGTTCTGGCCCACGGGCCGCATGTTTGACACCCCTGACACAGACATAAAATGAAAAAAAAACATAATAAATAACAAAACAGAAAGAAGGTGATAATAGATAATAAAGCAAGCAATAAAACATTTAAAAAATACTTGTGACACCCTTTAAATGCAATGACCTGACCTCATGTAGCCGAGGCTGTCGGTCTTTATCGAAGCATGTAATCTGCATGAGAACAGCAAGAGCTAGTGAGTCCTAAGAGAGTAGCGTAACGCATGAATTCACATATTGTGTCTATACAGTAAGAGCACATTTCCCCAGTGACTTCAAAAGGAACGAGCGCTATATCTCGACTCTGGGCTTAATTATGTCGGCTTGATGGGTTCATTTGGTCAGAGTTCACAGTTCACCTCACATAAACCTTCTGCTGCTGGTGTTTTACATAAGCAGAGGAGAAGTGTTTGTTTCTTTTACATCAGCAGACTCAAGTGTTTTTTTTACATAACCAAGTACGAGTGTTTCCAAAGTGAATCCTGCAGGTTTCCCACTTCAGCAACCATCTGTCATGTAAAGGCAGACGACAGCAGCTCTCTCTCAATTCCCAAAGAAACATCTTAAAGGATAACTACCGTTTTTTACAACCTGGACCCTTATTTATAGAATAAAATACGATCATTTACTCTTAGAGGCGTCAGTGTTGCGTCAGTAATTTTGCCCTCTGTACGACGTACGATCAATAATCCCCAAAAAAGGCCAAATATACAATAATTTGACCATTCCGTGAATGTGTGGTTGTAATCGGTTGTAATCAGCCTCTCGCAACTGTCTGTCGGATTTTTCTTTTTTTGCGAACCCTGAAGGCATCTGTTTCCATGTGACAAGTTTCAAGCCAATCGTGCTTTTCTAAATGTGAGCTACGAGTGACGTGCATTCGTTTGCCTCAGAACAACGGTCATGATTGGCTGAATAGTCTGCTGTGCCCGCCCCATGAGTGAGGAAAAGAAAAGAAGTAGAAGCCGCCCGGTCTGGAAGAAGCGTAGAAAAGAAAATGAGAAGACCTGGGGGAGGAGGAGGAGAAGAAGGAGAAGAAGGAGAGGCTGTCAGGAGAGGGACACGTTAGCCTAATGCAATTGTGGGGCTGCTGATGAATCCATTCTGTACTGACGCAAAGCCGTGAGTGCCTGTTAGACGCTATTCAACACTAGAGTGACTATAGCGCATCAATAGACTTGTTGTTTTGGTTATGACGGGTGTACGATAATTTCCCTCAAAATACGATAATTTTATGTCTCTGGTACGATAATCCTACATTTCCCACCTGGCAACACTGAGCGCCACGTATATCCATATAATGAGAGTACACGGGGCACCGAAGCGCAGCCTCTATATAACTCATTATCTGCTGCCAAACTATCATCATTCATTTCACCAATATTTAGTTATGATACGTTAGTGTTATTCCCCTCCGAGCCCGTGGTGGCATGTTATCAACATCCGGGGTCTGTAGGTTGTCCTAGTAACCTCTGATCTGGATGATGTCATTTCCGAACATCTCTACCACAGCTGGTTTATCATTGAGTGGAAATCCTCCAGTGTTGTGATACAGACGTTTATTGACACATCCAGACGCGTATCTCCTGGCCTCACATGCCACCACGGGCTCGGAGGGGAACAGCACTAACGTATCATAACTACATATTGGTGAAATGAACTAGTTTGGTGGCAGATAATGTGTTACAGTCAAGCCCGAAATTATTCATACCCCTGGCAAATTTTGACTTAAAGTTACTTTTATTCAACCAGCAAGTTGTTTTTTGACCGGAAGTGACACAGGCGTCTCCAAGAAGATAAAAAGACGATGTACAAAAGGCATCATTGTGGTAAAAAAAAATATTTCAGTCAGCTTTTATTTACATTTGAACAAAAAGTGGCATGTCCAAAAGGGGTATGAATAATTTCGGGCTTGACTGTATATAGAGGCTGCGCTCTATCAGTGTGAAACTTTGTTTTATCGTCAAAGTCTTTTTTCCAGAAAAACAGCTGTTGTAAATGGAGGGGGGACGGGGGTCGTTTATAATTACACATATTACATTATGGTGCACACAAGAAAATAAGTAGTGCAGCTTTCTTTAATTATGCTTTAATTAAATGATGGCATCCTCTACCTAAAGCTATAAGAGAAGTGGACTACTGAAAACATATTTATTTAATCTAACTCTTAGTTATTTTATTTATCTTTTTGCTGTTGTTTTATTCTATTGTACTGTTTTTCTCTATGAAGCACTTTGAACTACATCCTCTATAATTAAATATTATTATTATTATTCATAATGATAGTTGTCTTATATTCTAGCCTGTATTATTCTATTCATTGAAATAATACTACAGATCTCAACCTTGTGTTTTTACAGCTGCACACCTTGTTATACTTATCATACCCACATATAGCAATCGTTAGCGTGCATATAGCAACATGCTGTGAAAATCCATTATATTCTATCAATACATCTATCATGCATGTGTTGTGAACGCACCAGTCGGATGACCTTATAGCAGACTGTCAGTATAAAGAGTCTTAATGTAGTCCTCCTGCTGTCTGTGGATCTGTCCAACATATACACACATATATACACCGCAGCACTAGTTCACCTCTGCAGCACATAAAAGCTGCATAAAAGCCGTCCGCCACAGCTGTGGGCCATCACTGGAAACAATAAAAAAAGACTCTTAAATTGCTCTGACCTTTTTAGAGAACGTTATGTGCTCCGCATCAAATGGCTTTCTTGGTTAACTTACACGATGCACCTGAGGCATGAGATCCCTCTGTTTGTGTGTGTGTGTATATCTATATAGATTTCTGTGTGTGTGTGTGTGTGTGGTAAGCAGATGCCACCTCAAGCTCAGCCCCTCTATCATAGGGGTTTAATAGGCCATAACAATAAAAGAGGCATATTGAGCCAGCCCAGGGGAAATCAGCACTACTGTACAGCTACTTCAGACTGTCTCTCTCTCACACACACACACGAGAGAGAGAGGGAGGCAAAAGAAGATAGTCACGACCTAATTTGAAGTCTGCAACATTCGCCTCTGTCTCATGCTTCCTGTTCCTTCATCTCGCCATCCACACCGCCGCCGCCGCCGCCGCCTGATCACAGTGAATTATGAGTCTCAGTACGAATCGCTCAATTCTGTGAACAAAGACAGTAAGGAGGGAATACATTGTCTCTCTCTCTCTCTGTGTGTATGTATGTGTGTATGTTTATTGGAGATGACGTGTGTGTGTGTGTGTGTGTGTGTGTGTGTGTGTGTGTGGGGAGGCCTTTATGTTGCATTATGCAGCGGGACAGTTGCGACAGCGTTGGCTCTCATCATGTTCGTCCCTCTGTGTGTCTCGTTTTCATCTCACCCTCCAAAAACTTCCTTTTCATCTGCAGAAAAGTTGTGTTTTGGGGCTTTTTTTCTTTCTTTCTTGCTCCTCTGTGCTTTGTTCTGTTTGTTTATCGCCGCTGGCACTTCACTCCACTTTTTTTTATATTCACCAGGAAGGGAAACGCAGCCCCAAGTTGGAAGTCTTTCAAGTTGTTTGAACATGTGTTTACTATTAATTATTTTTCCTTAATGCCTTCTGGAGCAAGCATCAATATCAGTATTAGCACATAAAAGTCATCAAGTTGAGTTTTAAGCTCCATGAAAATTAAAATTGCATTTAGACTTTGGGAGTTGAAGCTCATCAGTGGCGTTAGCTTGACTTGTGTACATTTATTTCACAGTTTTGCGGTATCTTTTGTTCAAAGTTAAGCTATGCTAATCTGCAAAAATACTACGGTAAATAAACTGTGTGACAAGGTCTTTAATTGAGAAAAACCTCTGTGTGCTCAGGAGACCTACTTTCTTAAAGTGACAGTAACATAAATGACTCTCCTAACAGAAAGCTTAAAGACAGTGTAAAGTGAATTCAGACATTTTCTTCTAAACACATTAAATAGGTCATAAATGTATTTCTAAAAAAGGTGTAAAAAGCATTTCAACCATTTAGATTTGAATTGTGGAGCTAGGCTTCACAAACTGTGTTTCAAGATTTCTGTGTTCAGGATTTAGTGATCAGCATAAACCCGCCCCTGCTGCTGTAGAGGTAGAAATACATTCAGCACACACTACTACTACTACAGTCTACAGTTAGCCAGTTAGCTGAGTTAGCCACCGAGCTAGCAGCTGAGTTAGCAGCAGAAAGCTCTCAGATGTAGCGTCCATGTTTCTGGTAGAGGTGGTGACTTTGATTGACAGGTGACACTTGGTAGGGGGCTGGGCTCCAACAGACTCGTCTGCCACGCCCACAGCGTTTGGGAGCAGAGAAAGAGGCTGATTTTTACACAACTTTGAAGCCTAATTTCATATATTTGGCGATTTTTTTTTTTATCATTCAAATTTGGCAGGGTGGTTAACAACACACTTTTCTGTGGTATGTCAAACTCAGAACACATATTTATTCTTACTTTACATGGACTTTAAAATACTGTTTGCCTATACAAAACGGACGCAAACAAACATGTCGGTGGTGTGGAACTTCTTCAGAGTAAATGAGACAGATAAAACACAAGCCATCTGAAATCTATGCAACGGGAGCATCTGCAAAATGTTTCAACATGACGACATTGATCGGATCGGTGAATTAAGACATTACAGCCGATCTCACTAATAGCATATAATGCTAAATATCGGTCGATCCGATATAGCCGATCACATGGTGAATAATGGTGAAAGTTTTAAAGAAAGGTGAATTGAAAGCATTGAAAGGAAGGCAGACAATCATAATGGGACACTAGAGAGTTAGAAAAAGACTTCCAATAAGGCACAGTGGTAGTAAACAGCGACTGAACCAGAGAAAAGCTTGTGAATACAGTAGAAAGCCACAATTGGACAGTTAAATGCTGCGTAATGATAGTAGAAATGCATGATGGGAAGAATTGTCAGGATAGAAAACCGACTTGGGTCAAAAGAAATCCTTCTGAGGACAGTAAGAAAGCTCGCAGTTACGATTACGGACAATGGGAATCCACAAGTGAGAGAAGTTAGTTTAACCGAACTGTAGAAAGTCTCCGGAGGACGGTGGAAAGAAACCCACGATGATACAGTAAAAAAGCCATGATGGGACAGTAAGGTGCCAGGACAGGAAACTATAAAGTCTTTTTTTTTTCAGCAGGAAGTGGCGAAGACATTAGAGAGCCAAGATAAGACAATAAAGAGCTTTGTGAAGTTTATAAAGGGCCAACATGGGACAGTAGAAAATCCCAGATGGGACAGTAGGAGGACTTTTACAGGAACAGTAGAAAGTCTAGTGAGCATAAAAACACACTGATGGGTTTTAGATCCATAAAGTATGTTTGTGTACGTGAGTCATCGGTGTAATTAAAGCACTCTCTTTGCTGAATTTTCACAGTGAAATGTTCTTGTAACAGTCTTAAGTCTTAATTTACCACAATTCATGACAAATTAGCCTAACATAATGAAGCTTAGCAAAAGTTAAGACAGGAAGTATGACTTTTTCTATGCTCACGTCATAGTTTTATTTCTCATTCTTTAGTCATCCTGATTCTTCTCACAACTCATACCGATCTCTGTCTAAGCTCATATTTTCCTTGCTGTTATTTCTTAACCATCAATCGACACATCAGCTGTTCACATCCCAGTCTTCAGATTCCTCAATGCAACACTTCAACTTCATTCATTCAGCCCGATTGATTGATCGAAGTCATCAGCCGCCACCACCAGTGTCTGGACTTCGCAGTTTTCAGCTGATGGCTCCTTTGAGGAACGAGTCCTAATCAGAGTGTATAGCATTTCAAGTGTATAGCAATTTCAATGGCCTATTGTAGGCTCAGGTGAAAAATTATTTATTTACAAAAATATATAGATGAACATATAGATACAGATAAAGTATATAAGGCTTGAGTTGTTAGGCTCCAGGGTGGACTAAGGCCAAAATAACAAACAAAACGACCCTGTCTAGGAAATAAGAAATTGACCTAAGAAAACAAATGACAAAGACTTACCTCCCTAACTAATTAAACAAGAAAAAATAAGATTAACACAACTGGCAGTCCAACCTCAAAAGAATCTAAATCTAATCTCAATCAAGGTTGGACAAAGCAGAAGTGTGGCCAGTTGAGAGAGGAGGAGGATGAGGAATGCCTGCTGCCCCCAGACGGCCGCCATCTTGGCTCCTTATATACCAAGGTGGTTTCCCTGCTGCAGCCAATCACGGGCCAGGGCATGGACCCTTTCCATCAATTGTCTCACGGCTATGGCACACACCTATTTGCATGTGAAAGTGAAAACAAAAAAAACACACACAGCAGACAGAAAAATGACTGCAGTCGTAACAACTTGATCATAGTAACTTCTTAAAATCAAAAAAATTATTTCTGACCCAATCCTCTGTCCATCTGATATCTGATTTTAAGTTAGTTAAAGTCTGTCTTTGTAAAAATGGCTCCACATTTCTGACCTATAAATAATCTCTGGTGTGTGTGTGTGTGTGTGTGTGTGTGTGTGTGTGTCTGTTATGATTGAACACGTCTGTCTGTGAAACGTCCATGAGGAGCTTCACACCATCCATCAAACTACAAACACTTACAGAAACTCATGAGGCAATTTTACACTGAGTATCGAGTGTCATTCAAAAATAGTTGTGTGTGTGTGTGTTACGTAGTGTGTGTGTGTGTGTGTGTGTTACCTAGTGTCTGTGTGTGTGTGTGTGTAGCTTATTTAAGGCGAGTGCACTGCCATCACACACACCATCCTCTTGCTTGGACTCGTGTTAAACGGACATTTTGACCCTCTACTCTGCTCCTGTCAATCAAACGCAGCCCAGATGATTGACAGCTGGGGAGCGACAGTGATAAATGACTGTGAATGAATGAGAGTTGATCCTGGACGGACTTGGCCTCATTTTTCCTGCCAGAAGGTGCAATTCAGACATGAACACACTGACACACAAACAACTGCCCCTTCTGACCCCTTTCAGGATTTGTGACGATGCAATCACAAGACTTTTTTTTAAAGTTTAACAAGATCCTGAATTATTTTTGACATCCTTATAAACTGGATTTTTTGGAGAAACCTGATAATGAAACGCTACATTTCCACCTAAGATGCTTTGTGGAGGACTTCTGATGCTGACAGTGAATAAAACATGAGGAAATCAAAGAGTCTAATTTCTAACATACATCTAGAAAAATACATTTCCACTGCAAAAATTAATGTTTTTATCACAATGAAGGAATGCATGCAAATATAATAACTGAATTTGCGTAAATTTCCTACTCAGTTAAAGTGATGGTTCGGCCTAATTTCGACCTAGCGTCATATCCAGTAGTACTAATAGTCTCTTTACTCATAAATCGATGCATTGGAAAGTTTGTAAGTACACCAGGAGTTTATTAAAATAACACTTACCTGATGGCTTTTACTCTGCTGCTACTGCTAAAGCTGTATCCAGGCATTATTAGTGGGGTCATTTACCAGATACACTGGTGGTCCCGTTAGCGCCTGTACTAGGACATTCGGCTAACTCCACTATTTTCCGACCAAATAAAAAAAAAAACGGCTGAGGGACTGATTAGATAGACCTCATGGTGCATATGACGCTAGGCCGAAACCATCGCCCTAAGATCCACCTACAGCAGGCGTGTCAAACATAAGGCCCATGGGCCAGAACCAGCTCACCAAAGGGTCCAATCCGGCCCGCTGGATAACTTGTACAGCTCCGTGGCCGCCATGCTGGATGTAAACAGAGTCGCTCTATGCTCGTCATCGCCTTGAGCCCGCCTCCCCTATTCTGGTTCCCTATCTCAGGCGAAAATGTTGTCTTGGTGGCCATGCTAACTTTCTGAGCGAAGTGGAATCTCGCTGGAATAAGAGCATGGGTTTACTCAGGCTTCATGTTTGTTACATTGGGATATAACTTCTACTCAAGGCAGAAATATTGTCATTTATTTGGTAAACACCATGAAAAGTTCTTGTTTTATACAAGTGTCATTTAAGTCTTTAATCTGTGAAGAGATATGCTGATTGTAGGAGCAACTCAGTAAGTAGAGCAGAGGTCACTAATAGGCGGATAGCGATCCGGATCCAAACCTGTAACTCATGAAATATTGAAGATTGTTACATTTTATCAAAGCGTTTCTAATTTAACGGGTGCAGCTTCTCCTGATATTACGGTAATAGTGGAGCGGCCCTCAGAAACACCTCACAGACCACGGTGACGCTAATCAGACAGTCGAATCCGTGCATTCGGATTAGGCATGGGGCCGGTATGAGATTCTGGCGGTATGATAACCAGAAGCAAAAATATCACGGTTTCACGGTATTGCGGTATTGTGATTACAGCTCTAAAATGTTCCTAAAAGGAAGAAAAATAAAGACAGACATGTTAATTTAACCTGAACATACACTGTAATGACAGTGTGAGGGGTCGTGATACTCTACGCTGCAGCTGCTCCACCTGAGGGATTTCTGACCTTTCCACTTCCTGTCTTTGACCAGACAAAAAACAGCTCATACCTTAGGAACAGTATGACAGTAAATTTGGCGGTTTCGGTTATTGTGGCTTTTTCAAATCACGGTATACCTTGAACACGGTTATCATCCCATGCCTAATTCGGAGGAAATGTGGAGAGACTCGACTGACAGTGAGATACACAGAGAGAGAAGAGGCTACTTATTTGAGGGTGTAAGGCCCAAAAGAAAAAAAATAAGACAAACAAATATTTCATTGAGATTCATCATAATGTGCAAGACAAGAAAATGTATGCAGTCTACTTAACAGCAGGATTAAAACATCAGGTGTTAAACTGCATGTTGGATATGTAAGGGCTGACTTTCCCACATAGTAAGAGATGCTTTAATGAATATAACAGTGACACCCTCCCTTCGCCTCATCTCACATGCAGAAAGAAAGAATATGTTTCAGTATATTCCTTAAAAGTTTAATGACCTACTAGCATCAGCAGAGAGCCATGAAATTAAATCCAACATGGTCTCACGCTGCCTCGGCTACGTGACATTGTGACTCTTATTACAACACTTACATTTCTTGTCACAATTACGACTCTTATTTTGAATAATGCAAAGGTCCAAGTCTTTTAAAAAGGGATGCTGCAGATCAGGGTCACGCTCGCATCACACATTTATACTTAGCCGCTCAGGTATCCATTAAGTTTCGGAGCATTAAGGTCTTGCAGGATGCAGCTCAGCAGAGTCAGATTACTACATATTCAAGGCCACGGCTCGCTGTGAACCTGTGGCTCCGAATCCCCTTTTTGAATTCGCCATTAAGCTGTGAATAGGGCCGTTGGGAATGAGCTGCAGGCGGCGTGTCTGCAGCGGCGGCGGCGCGGCTGATGGAGAGCTGACCCCTCCGCATCTTTTACAGATTCCCGCCGAATGGAACGGTCCAGAGGTTGCAAATTGAGACCGGGCTTTGTTCGGCTGCTGATAGGATTCGACGTGATTCATAGGCCCATTATCAAGCTCCTCAAGATATGTGTGTGTGTGTGTGTCCGTGCTGAATCCCCCGTGTAGAGTGTAATGGTCCGAGGGGGCGCGAATGGAGAAATGTAGAGTATTATTGTTAAGGTGATGATAGGATTCGCTTGCACATCATGGGAGCTCTTGTGAGACACTGAAAGCTTTAATGGAAACGTGTGAGTGTGCAAAGAAAGATGTTTTATAGGAGAGAAGATAGAGCTTTCCTTCACATATCACTTTTTCTTGTGTGTGTGTGTGTTAGCGAGGTGTGTGTGTGTGTGTGTGTTTTGTTCACCTTCAGGTCCCTTAGCAGTAACACAGATTAGATATCGTTTCACTGCGTGGTCAGTGTGGGGAGAAATCTGATTGTATTACATCTAATCCAATCAGAGCTTGTTTTTTACAGCCTCCTGACTACTGTTACACCCTGTGTGTGTGTGTGTGTGTGTGTGTGTGTGTGTAATAATGTTCAACCTCTGTGGTTTCATTGAGTTGTTGCTGATGTGTGATGTCACTTCGAGACTTAATATCAGGCCCCCTCGTTTCATTGGGACTGTTCCTCGCAGCCCATGTGTGATCACACCTCTCTGACGCCTGTAAAGATTTTCCATTACGACGGATTAGAGGACAGAGTTCGGTCCCTGAGGACAAACACACACACAGGAAGCTGCGGACATTTCCTTTTGGATTTATAACTGGACATAGCAAAAGAATGCTGTCATCGAATTAGCCCTGATCTTATACATGTGTTAAGATAAATCTGAGACTTTCACTCCGATGAGTTGTTGTGGAGTGATTTAAAGAGTGTGACAGCGCTGTCAGCCCCGTGCCAAGGCCTTCCCCCCGTGGCCCCAATCAAGCATTAATGGACGAAGAGGAAACGTCATGCCACAGTGTGGATTTCGACAGCAGAATGAAGGTCAAAGGCCTGTTAGAAAAACTCTGAATCATTATGTCAGTGATAATTAATAGCGGCCTTGCCCTCTGGCGGAGCACTGGACCAGATCCACATCGTTAAAAATGGTCTCAATCATTCCAGAGATCCACCAAGAAACTGTACAGAGCACAAAGCAAACACACAGAGAAGATTATATCATCTGTTCTCCTCACAGATACCAAGAAATTCTGATTTATGTACTTTTCTTTTGTTCCAATCATGCAGAAATCATCACGGCTTGAGGCTGAAGTCAACGCAGTGGCACTAGACCAGGGGTGTCAAACATGCGGCCTGCGGGCCAGAACCGGCCCACTGAGGGGTGCAGGCAGGCCCACTTTCCTTCCTGTGTTCTTTTCCTTCCTTCCATTCTTCCTTCTGTCCTTTCTTCCTTCCTTCTGTCCTTCCTACCTTCCTGTTTTCCTGTCTTCATTCGTTCGTTCCTTCCTTCGTTTCTTCCATCTGTCCTTCCGTCCTACCTTTCTTCCCTCTTTCCTTTTGTCTATCTTTCCTTCCTTCCCTTCTTATTTCCTTCCTTCCTTCCATCTGTCCTTCCTCCATTTCTTCCATCTGTCCTTTCTTCTTTCCTTCCTTCCCTTCTTATTTCCTACCTTCCTCCCTTTCATCTTTTTAACGATCCGGCCCACGTCAGATCAGATTGTTCTGTATGTGGCCCTTGAATGAAAATGAGTTTGACTCCTCTGCACTAGATTGTATCAGAGACTGAAATCTTTTTTTTATCTTCCTTTTTATGGCCCAAATGTTTCTCTGGACCCTCTTAGCTAGCGACTTTCTCCCTCTGGCCGGCTATGCTTCCAAGTCCTAGTCACTAAACCCTCTGTACTGCTATAACTTACCATAAAATTGCTTGTTATTGATGAACGCCATCTGCACAACAGGTGCATGCTAATGAGATTTAATCATTAGAATAATCAATGCTCCCAACATGCTCCCGTACAGAAGGCCACCTGTTCCTTCAGTGCCCATCCTGATTGATAGCGTTGGTCAACTATCATTTAGCTGGCAGTTAGCTGTATTAAGACATTAACTAAATACCCTGTTAGACACAATAATGTTTGTCTGATATTGTTTTCCCACAAAAGAAAGTATAATTACTACTTTAAAATCCTTTAAAATGGCATCTTCTCCTTCTTGTATGTTAAAAAACTCTAAATATATAAATATGTATGTGACAAATCCTGCTCATAGGCCCACTCCTAAGGACCCATTTATGCTCAACAGACGTTGTTAACCAATACATCCACCAGGGGGCAGCACAGAGTCAAAAGTTTATGACAACAACAAACTCAAAAACAAACATGGCGACTGTGGAGGAGATATTGATAATGTTCCTCTTGCATAAAAGACAAAAACGATATGTTTAAAGTTTCTAACCAACTCGCAAAACCTTTCCTGAAAAAGTTCCTCCATTGTTATTTCTTCTTCTTCTTGTCTCACTAGAGCTACGTATCGAGTAGTGACAGCAACACTGCCCCCCCATGGTTTCCAGTGGTACTGCTCTGTTTGGTCCGTATCTGTAAGCTTTATGGAAACGTGCAGAAATACGGAGGAAATGAACGCAGAGCACGGACAGAAGGCTCCGTCTGGATCCGTATTTAACGTTGAGCATAAATGGGCCTTTAGTCTGATTTGCACTTTCAGCAGATATATGTTAAAAAAAAAAAAAAAAAAAAAACAGCTTTACAGTGTCAAACTCTGTGAATCTCAGCCTGCGACTGAAGGAACAAGAATAAAAACATACTTCTGAGTGGAGTGGGGCTTGGCGGTGGTGATCTTCAGGCAGGATTTGGGGTTATGAAGTGTGTATCTAAGCGGGATTATGGAGTTACGGCTCTATCTGCAATAGATATCGAAGATACCACTATCGCTGTAAAGCCACACTGATTCCAGGAGGGCAGCTGAGTTATGACTCTGGGAAGAAAGGAAACCAGAGAAGACTGTGTGTTGTTGACACTACAAACCTTAACTGTGTTGTTGTTCTCCATTTTGGTGCAAGTTACAATTTCACCATGCTAAAATACCTAATCTAATAATACCTAATCTAATAAAACAGAGATTATGTTGGATGTGTAACCCAGGTTATTTTCTGTAGTTACAATTTGCAGATGTTCTGTAGTTTCTAGTGTTTTAGTTCGTATCTTATTTTGAAAGACTTTTTCCTTATATGTGTGGTTGTTTTTACTTCCTGTTTTCCCGCCTGATTTCCTGCTGATTTCCTCATGTGTTTCACTCACCTGTGTCCTGTTTGTAATCACCCCTTGTGTATATAGGTTTTGGTTTTTCAGTTCAGTCGCTGTTTGATCCTCTGTGTTGGTTCACGTCTGTTAATTCTCAGCCTGTTTTGGCCTGTTTTCTGGGCACATTTTTGGGTTTTATGCTGGAAAACTCAAACTGTGTGAAAATATGCCACACAAAAATTAATTACTTTGGTCATACAATTAATTTGAGGAACCACATTAGCCATTATCAACGGGAGTTAACATCTGCAACGGTTCAAGAAAACAGTGGCCCCAAAACTAACCAAGAATTCAGGAGAGGCCGTCCAACTCTGAGAAAGGGAAGAGAACCAGCAAATCTGTGGCAGCTTTCATAGCAAAGGATCTATTGCCTCAATTGGTTGTAAACTATCTCAGGTTTCACGGTAGAAGCTCCCATCACAAACTGAAAAGACTACTATACCTGCACTCTTCAGTAAAACCAAAGCCCAGGTAACAGCATCAATGAATGAAGCTGCTTGAGTTGCCATAACACGATGATTCCTGGACTTCAGCCAGGACGGACTCCTCTGTAACAATAACAGCACATTACATTAGTGCACATTCTGTCTCATCTGCTGCTAATGAGGCTCATTTATCAGTCTAACATCGTGGATATGATAGTTTCAAAATGTTCTCCTATAAAAATTGCTCGCTCTATCTGGATGAAATTTCGTGGCTGTGTCCCACCCCTAAACACTACTCATTGGTTGAAATGTACACGCTGCTTCCTGTTGACAAGCTAGCTAGCTAACAGAGAGAGAACAGAGAACAGCAAGCATGAAAGAGGAAAAATTAATTTTATTAGTAGTTGAGCAAAACCCCATGATTTACGAACCTTGACACCCGCACCACAAAGATCAAAAGAAAGGAGGCTGCATGGTCGGCAAAAGCTGGGTGTTTCAAGTAAGTACTGTGAACTTTCGTAAATCTGTTTGCTAAATAGCTATAATTTCCTCTAGTGTTCCCTGCTCCGTATTTGTGCTGTTTGAGTATTGCTAGTTAAATTTAGCAGACCTTTGCTCTGCCGTTTGTGATTATATATGTCATTGGCAGAAATATGCATGAACATTGAATGTGTATGTGTGCACGGAGGTGGGTAAAGTAGCCATCTCTTAAATTCAATATGTACTTGCTGGTTTTTATTGCTCCTGTTTAGTTTTAGTTTTACTTTAAACCGTATCTGTTCTTATCCCAATTTTTTACTTATTCATTTACTTGTGTTTTATTTTTATTATTTTCAGTTTTCTTTTTTCCTATTAAATAATGTTTAAACGTTTTGTTTTTTTTAACAATGTGTTTCCAGCACTTTGAATTACCCAGTGTATAAATTGTGCTACACAAATAAACTTGCCTTGCCTAAATATACTCTACTATAAAATCGTCACGCTGCATATCAGGACAGTTTCACGCAAGATTTCATTGCCGGTTCGCTCGCTTACTGTATGTCAGGATGCGACAGTCTCCAGGCTTGTGGGCAAGTAAAATAAAAACTTCTTGCCAACGTCATAAATTGCACATTGACGTCGTCACAAGGTGGAACAACACATCTGACGTGGTTGAGACGATCTTGGAACAACAAACCAACCATTAGTGCCACATTTCTGTCTCCTGAGGTGATTAAAAGGAGTCCAGCCTCTGCACGCTAAATGAAACAGATGTGTCGATTGCAGAGGACACTGCGATGACAGCATTAAAGCCAATGAAGGATGCAACTACATTAATTTCAGAAGAGAGCAATCCCAACAGTGTGTCTCATTGGCTCCACTAATTGCACAACTCCTCCTGGAGATGACATACGGCACGAGAGACTCACCGATGATTCAAGAGATTAAGCATCATGCTATCAAAGCAGAGAAGAAGATCCTTCATACATCCTCGGCCCTGGATCCATGTTTCAAATGACTGAATTTCCTCACACAGACGGAGAGATTGGAGATGTACAGAGGAGTGACTGATGAGACATTTATTAAACTGAGATGAACAGTTATCCTCATTTTCATTCAAGGGGCCACATACAGACCAATTTGATCTCATGTGGGCCGGATTGTTAAAAAGATGGAGGGAGGGAAGGAAGGAAATAAGAAGGGGAGGAAGGAAAGACAGACAAAAGGAAAGAGGGAAGAAAAGTAGGAAGGAGAGACAGAAAGAAGGAAGGACGGATGGAAGAAATGGAGGAAGGGAGGAAGAACAGATGGAAGGACGGAAATAAGAAGGGAAGGAAAGATAGACAAAAGGAAAGAGGAAAGAAAGGTAGGAGGGACAGACAGAAGGAAGAAAGGAAAAAAGGAAGGTAGGAAGGACAGATGGAAGGAAAAAAGGAAGGTAGGAAGGACAGATGGAAGGAAGGAAGGAACGAAGAAAGGGAAAAAAGGAAGGTAGGAAGGACAGATGGAAGGAAGAAAGGAAAAAAGGAAGGTAGTAAGGACAGATGAAAGGAATGAAAAAAAGGAAGGTAGGGAGGAAGGACAGAAGGAAGAAACGCAGGAAGGAAGGAAGAAAAGAACAAAGGAAGGAAAACAGGAAGGTAGGAAGCACAGATGGAAGGAATGGGGAAAAAAGGAAGGTAGGGAGGAAAGCCCAGATGGAAGGAAGAAAAGGTAGTAAGGAAAAGAACACAGAAAGGAAAGTGGGCCGGATCGCACCCCTCGGCGGGCCGGTTCTGGCCCACGAGCCGCATGTTTGACACCCCTGTCCCTAATAGATGTGAGCTGCTGCATTGACCGAGAACATGCTAACAGTGGATTTAATGCTGTTTCTTTTGTTCAAACACACAATGAGAGGACACTTAGGGCATAAGTGGGGGAAAAATGGGAGGAAACCGGGGGTAACCCGGGGGGGGGGAGGGGTTGGAAGAAGAAACACTTCCTGTGAAAGGACAATGGCCCTCTGTGCCCCTCATCGCTGCTTCTACAGTACAAACCAAGTCCTCCTGTGCCAGCGCTGAGGAGGAAATTGAGCGATACTGTAAAGCCTCATCTCGCTGTGAGGAGCCTTTGAACTGGTGGCTTCTCCGTGAGGTTACATTTCCTCTCCTCTCCCAGCTGTCAGAAGGATATTTGTGTATTCCTGCCACAACCAGAGCAGAGCAGCGGGTTTTTTTCTTTTCTTCCTCTCTACTGCAGGAGATATGAGATGTGAGAGGAGATTCAGCTGTGTCCCTTATTATTAAAACTTACTTTTATCTAAAGAGCCTTTCCTGATTTTATCTGCATTTTAATTTTACTTGAATTGCTTGCATCTCATTTACATACAATTTGTCAAATCTAGTTTATTTTCCTACACTTGAAATGGTTTTTCATTTGTGTGTATTTTACTGCATTGTGTAGCACCTCGTATCTTGAATTTTTAAAAATGCTCTACAACAGAGGTGTCAAACTCATTTTCATTCAAGGGCCACATACAGACCAATTTGATCTCAAATCATTAAAAAAATGGAGGGAAAGAAGGAAGAAGGGAAGGAAGGAAAGACAGGCAGAAGGAAGAAGGGAAGGAAGGAAAGACAGGCAAAAGGAAGGAGGGAAGAAAGGTAGGGAGGAAGGACAGATGGAAGGGAGGAAGGACAGATGGAAGGAAGTACAGAAGGAATAAAGGGAGGAAGGACAGAAGGAAGAAAAGGAGGAAAGAAGGAACAAAGAAAGGATAAAGTAAGGTAGGAAGGACAGATGGAAGGAAGGAAGGAAGGAAAAGAACAGGAAGGAAAGTGGGCCGGATTGGACCCCTCGGCGGATCTGTCCTTCCTTCCTTTCTTCCCTCTTTCCTTTTATCTGTCTTTCCTTCCCTTCTTATTTCCTTCCTTCCTTCCATCTTTTTAATGATCCGGCCCACATGAGATCAAATTGGTCTGTATGTAGCCCTTGAATGAAAATGAGTTTGACACCTCTGCTTTACAGTTTAATTTCATATTACAACATTAATGTTAACATTTTGATATTTTGATTTATGAACAAGTGCACAAAACTACTTAATACCTTGATGCTATTTTAGTATTTACTGTCACAATGTCACATTAATTAAATCACTTTTTGTTTCTTGTCTTATTTTGATACTCACCTCCTGTCTCGTTTCAGGTCCTTCACTTCCTGCCCTGCCTTTTAATGTGTTGCACCTGTGTCTCATTGTCTCTGATCCCTGCAGAGTACATATAGTCTGTTTGTTTTCACTCCTCTGTGCCAGTTCATCTTGTTCCTCTGTGACAGTGTTTCAGCCTTTCAACCTTCCTTAATGTATTCCTTGTGAGCCCTTTGTGTGTTTTGACCAGTTTCTGCCTCAGAACCTGCTTTTTGCCTTCTCTGACAGTTCTTATGTGTTCCAACTTTTTGGTTTCAATTAAAGGACTTTGTGTTTTACCCACTGTGTAGTAATAATCTGCACTTTAGTCCTTGCTCGAGTCACACACGTTACATTGTTATCAAAGCCTGGCTTCTTAGTTAAGGCCCATTTATGCTCCACGTTTAATACGGATCCTTCTGTCCGTGCTCTGCGTTCATTTCGTCCGTATTTCTGCACGTTTCCATAAAGCTTACAGATACGGACCAGTGTTGCCAACTTGGCGACTTTCTCGCTAAATCTGGCGACTTTCCAAACCCTCATAGCGACTTTTTTCCTCAAAAGCGACTAGCGACAATTCTAGCGACTTTTTCTGGTGTTATTGGAGACTCTGAAGTGGAAGCACGTATCGTTACTGTCCTCAACGAGTAGTGGGTGCTGCCGTGAGCCCCTCCCCTGTCCCAAAGCACTCACAGGCGGTCAGGTTCACTGTAGCCTCACACAGCTGCAGTCAGAGCAGAGAGGAGACCCACACCACTCCGCATCCACCCTGCATAACAGTCTTTTGATTCAATTTGATATTCTAACATTTAACAATATAGAACAAAATTGATTTACATTTAATACAAACAAACCAAGAATCAACATAAGAAAGCTCATTTGTAGTTCTTAACATATTTAGGGTTTTTTAACTCACTTTTTGTCTCTCCCAAGATGTTATTTCTCTCTCCTAAAGCGTCCATTACAATAACATGCAAATGGTAATTATGCAAATTAGGCGATGACGTCATTTAGCGACTTCTAGCGGTTTTTAGGACAGCCAATAGCTACTTTCCTTACTGAGGAGTTGGCAACACTGATACTGACCAAACGGAGCAGTACCACCGGAAACCATGGGGGGGCAGTGTTGCTGTCACTACTCGATACGTAGCTCTAGTAAGACACGAACATCATTTGAAAAGGACCGATACGTTTTCGTACGTACATGGAGCATGAATGGGCCTTTAGACTTCCTACTTAGACTGATAATTTACACATTAACTCTACTTACCATCTGTAACAGTCTGCAACTTCCACTTCAGCTCTTCAGCCTCTTGGCAACTGACTAATCGTTGCGTTTTGCCTGGACACCACTTTACTACGGTGGCCTTGTGCAAAACTGCATATCACATCAAAAGCATAGATCTGTGCATTATGAGATTAACGTAAGTCAGACAAATTGAGTTTAAATTCAGATTCTTTATTTTTATTTTAAAAGTGTAATGCTGTGGGCAGGGAGGCTGATGGGGGGAGGATTCACCCCTAGTTCTGACGTCTATAGTCTTCTACAAACGCCGGCTGTCTCAGGAGTCCAGTAGATGTTTGTCTGCAGCGGTGGTGAATTTTTCATGTGGGAGTGGTTCAAGTTGTGGTGTTGTTCTTTGGGGAGATGTGGGGGAAAGTTAATAATGGGGGATTCTGATTTCTGCGTTAGGAAAGACCCGAGTGTGTGCCCCTCTTGAGCAGTGTTTGATGGAGGTTTGGATCTTGGTCCCTGTTATTAGTGCCCACCGAGAGGACCAGCACTTTTGCCGTTTTCTCCATGATTTTCATGAAGTGATAAAACGAGGCCCTCGGGTAGCTGTCAGCCTGGATGTCAGGATGATTACATTTTGGGACCCTATTTATATTGGAGTCCCCCAGTATTAGTACTGGCTTTTCTGAACTGAACACCCAGTCCTGCAGCTTGTGGCTGTTTCTAGCTCGGTAGTTGGGGTCAAGGGTCATGGCTGCACTCCGGACCGTGCTCCTGATCGCTGCAGGCTCAGAGATTGCAAGGAGGGCATCAGAAATATGTGGGGTCTGTCATGTTGACTTTCTGACCCTGATTATTCATCATTTTTGTCCCCCCTTGGTTTCTCCGAGACCCTGTGTGACCGAGGGTACCTGTGAGTGTATTTATGCTTACAGAAAGCACTTGTAATCTCAGGCTCATTGATGGTTGAAAACTTTGTGGGGGACGAACAAGCCAGTAACTATAGAAACACACAACCCATTAACAAACATTACATCTCACTCAGTCATAGCACTAACAACACACATGTTTACATTACTTGGAACATATTTGTACATTTGCTGTAATCCAAACAATAACACAACACATAACAAAAAGTACTCAAATACCATCTACAAGTACGCCACAATGAAATGCCATATTTAAAACTACTTAGAGATACTCACCTTTCCTCACAAAAAAAGCTGTGGTCTTCTACAAATGCCGGTGAGTGTTTGTTTGGATGGTAAACGCATACCTGCGTTTCGATGATGTCATCGCCGCCCCCCTTGAGCTTAGCCTTCCACCTTCTAATGCCGATTTGTAAGCTTTATGCGCATGCTCCGCCTCTTCCTCTCCGTTTTTGGTGAATTTCTGAAACTGAAACAGCGCCGCCTATAGGCCTGGAATATGAAGTAGTGTGTTGAGTCGTGTTGAGATGGATCCGTTTGTACACAAATATTCTTGAAACGATGCCCAGGGAAAACGGAGGGGGAAAAGATAATTTTAGTACGTGTGGACTTCGCCTTAGATGCTGAGTGTCTATCTGTGTGTGTTCTGTATGGAAAGCTATCCAAGCTTCTGCCCCTATTGTTTAGGTAGTGTGGGGTCCTGTGGTGGTCAGCTGTCGGCCTGTTTGGATCCCCACAACCTCGTCCCCACTGAGGTCTCACAACTATCATGTTGCTGTTGCCGCGGCTGGCATCCACCTCCATAGCGTCCAGAATTGTAGTTCCTGTTGTCTCTGGAAGACATGATTGGAGAATGTGGCGTTTATCCGTGAGGAGACCGAGAATGGCAGGAAGAAAAAAAGAGAGGGTCTGTCCAGGCTGGTTTGCTAACGAGTTTGTAACTCTCTGGTACAATAAGGTGGTGTTCCTCCGGTGTTAAAACTTCACTTTTAATTATTTATAATTTAAAACCAACAGTGGGTCTGATTCAATTTAAAATCAAGCTTAAAAGGTTAAAACCAGATAGTCCGGTAGAAACGAGGCTCCCTGACATTTCACACTGGCTGGTGCTTCCGTTACTGTTACCGGGGTCGGGTTGCGGGGGCAGCAGCCTGGCTAGTACTTCCGTTACTGTTACCGGGGTCGGGTTGCGGGGGCAGCAGCCTGGCTAGTACTTCCGTTACTGTTACCGGGGTCGGGTTGCGGGGGCAGCAGCCTGGCTAGTACTTCCGTTACTGTTACCGGGGGTGGGTCGCGGGGGCAGCAGCCTGGCTAGTGCTCCCGTTACCGTTACCGTCCTCTGCCGCTTATCCGGGGTCGGGTCGCGGGGGCAGCAGGCCTGGCTGGTGCTTCCTCAGAGGGAAACTGTGGGGAAAACAAGTTTGAAGTAACTAACTTAACTTTTAATTATTTATAATTTAAAACCAACACTGGGTCTGATTCAATTTAAAATCAAGCTAAAAAGGTTGAAACCGAATAGTCCAGTAGAAACAAGGCTCCCTGACATTTCGCACTGACTGGTGCTTCCGTTACCGTTACCGGGGTTGGGTCGCGGGGGCAGCAGCCTGGCTGGTGCTTCCGTTACCGTCCTCTTCCGCTTATCCGGGGCCGGGTTGCGGGGGCAGCAGCCTGGCTGGTGCTTCCTCAGAGGGAAACTGTGGGGAAAACAAGTTTGTGAAGTAACTAACTTCTTAGTCAAGTAAAACCATCTGCATGTAACATACAACAAATCTACTTAAACTCACGTCTGTGGGTGTGGTCAACACCAAAAAGGGGCGTGCACAAACTCCCTTGACCACTCACAACGCAACCATTGCACGTAACCTACACCTACACTAATTAGCGTCCTATTACAAATCCAGTACATACTGTATTTCCATCTATTGCATTGCTAAATGCATTTGTGTGAATGTGCACAAGACTGGAAAAACTAAAACAACTTTACAATTCTTGCTCACCTGATGGTAAATGGACTGTACTTATAGAGCGCCTTTCTAGTCTTTACGACCACTCAAAGCGCTTTACATTACATGTAAAGATTGTAATGTAACATTGTAACGTATATTTTGTGTGGGCTGCAAGATTGTAACATTCACCCATTCATACACTGATGGCAGGAGCTACCACGCAGGGTGCTCATTGAGCGCACATGAGCGTTTGCACAATTTGCAGTTTGGGGTTAAGTGTTTTGCCCAAGGACACATCGACATGTGGAATCGGGAATCGAACCGCCAATCTTCCAATTGGAGGACGCCTGCTCTACCTCCTTGAACCACAGCCGCCATTGTAACATCATTACAAGTTACACCAAGGCAAATTGGATAGATAGATAGATAGATAGATAGATAGATAGATAGATAGATAGATAGATAGATAGATAGACAGACTTTATTCCAGACTCAGGGTCCATAAAAGGAAAAAACATTAAAAAGTGACCCATTTTTAAAAGGCACAAATACCAATGCTCCCAAAGCTGAGACTTGCAGCGTGTGGCACTGTACACAATGTTTACCAGTACCAAAACAATTTCATTTTCAGAATCATTTAACCGGCAAATAAACCTTTTACCTTAAGTTTCTGTGTGCTTACTCGAGCAGTCACAAACACTTAAGTAGCGCTGAGCGTCATTAAATGCCACTTGCAGTCTCTGAAGGCTCGATTTTATTTTATTTTTATAGTTCAACCACAGATGTACAAAGGAGAACAATATGTTTTAAACCAAGCCAGCTTCACTCCATCAGTGCAGCAACTGAATTTCTGCAAATCTCAGTCTCTCTTTCCCAGGACGAACCATTATCTGTTCCAAACGGTGCAGTGAGACGCTGCTTTCCGGGAGATGTTGCTTTGCTTCATGTTACATTTGCTTGCACATACAACATACGACACTGACGATAAATGTTCTCGTCATCTGTCGGCTGGTCTGTGATTATTAAAATATTTCACTACACTGCAGATATTCAGAACATTTACCTGACAGTTTAAAGTCAGGGAAAGACATATGTTTATCTTCCTTAGCTCTGCAGATCATAATAGCACTTTTTACACTGTTATACTTTATATCATATTGTTCATATGATGAGGGAAACCAAGAAATTCCCTTAACCTCCATAGCATAGCTCTGAGCAGCTCGCCGCTCTGCTCCGCCGTACTAAAAATAGCTTGCACTGACAATTAAAGGTAACAAACCTACTGCTATGACTATAGCGATTATGGTGATGAGCCAATTTGACAAAATGTTGAACTATCCCTTTAACTGACTTCACTAGTGGAGTCAGTTATCAAGGTGATGGTGTAAATTTCATGTGAATTCAGTGGGAGACTTTTTATTAAATTATCTTGTCCCTTTTTGTCTGTTTTTAGAGTGAGACCCCTAATGAAACCCAGAGAGCTTTGGAGCGGACGGTCATCAGCATCTATGTGATAAAACATCCAGGTGCAGATGTTGATCAACTTCCAGAAGATGTGGGCATCATCGTTGAAGGTGTGCAGGTGCTCTCTGGAATCAAAGATGTCGCCACAGCTTGTGCCTTGCTGTTCGGTATCATCTACAGCTTGAACCTGAGCTATCCAACTGACCTCAGGTACACGTTTGAATTCATTCAAAAGATTGTGATGGAACTTGATACACACAGGCTTTCAACCAAAATCCAGGTACTCATAAACAAACTGCTGGAATGAATGCATAAAGCCATGACAGTGATGTGACCTGGAGGCTATTCATTGCACTAAAATGTTTTTCTTATTTTGACTACTTGAGCTATAGTTTTGACCGTCTGTTAACATTTTTTGTAATTTCTTACGGTTACTGTTATGCCCGAAAGGTAGAAGTTTCAAATGGGACACTAAAGCAGTGGTATCACACTACTGACTGGACACCAAATGCTGGTTGATGCTTTTGTAAAGTCCTCTGTGGAGATTTTGTTGATTTGGCCCACAGACATAAGATTGTTTGAGTGTTCTTGATTTTTTCATGATTTTTCTGTGGCATTATTATGTGTCAAATTGTGTCATGATCATTTGTCAAATTACGTGTACAGCAGTTAAAGTTGTTATAAGCTGCCTCTTATTGTATCACTGTGAGCCCAAAAAGATTCTGGCAACCTCATGCTGTTAAAAAGCTTGTGCCCAAGAGGCATAACCCTTGCCATGGCTGGAGTTAAGAATTTGAATTTATTGGCAATATGTTAATTGAAAATAAAAATCTTGTGGCACTTTATAATGTTATGTTAAAATTTAGTTATGGGTGCTCTTTAAATCTCAGCTAATAACAATACATTAAACTAATTGGTAAACATGTAATGTTCATGCATGTGCAAGTACAAGCATTTTTATGCAGAGTTTTTGTGTAACAGGCTGCATTGAGTGGTTAATAAAAGTGCTGTTTTGGGAAAAGTTGTGATTATTTCCCCCTCTGTTAACAGCTTTTTTCTATTTTTATCATTTTAACTTGACAAACTAAACTCAATTAAGACTAACTTAACCACATCAAGTTACTCGGACTCAATAACCATGTATTGCAGTAATATAAATCCAGTTCATTCACTGAACTTAACAATATCACATAAGTGTAATTTAGGCTTACATAAAATACATACATAAAAAGAAAGTAACCTGATTAAGTTGAACTTACTTAAGTCACTGTTGTACAATATACTTAATTATATTGAGTAAATGGTATGAAAACTGGTTTATTAACAGCTACTTAACAAAGTTATGTGGAACCACTTGAAACAACATTTTTAAGTAAACCCAACAGAACTTTTCTTTGAGTGTAGCTGTCAGCCTGGATGTTAGGATGATTAAATTTTGGGACTCTATTTATATTGGAGTCCCCCAGTATTAGTACTGGCTTTTCTGAACTGAACACCCAGTCCTGCAGCTTGTGGCTGTTTCTAGCTCGGTAGTTGGGGTCAAGGGTCATGGCTGCACTCCGGACCGTGCTCCTGATCGCTGCAGGCTCAGAGATTGCAAGGGGGGCATCAGAAATATGTTGGGTCTGTCATGTTGACTTTCTGACCCTGATTATTCATCATTTTGGTCCCCCCTTGATTTCTCCGAGACCCTGTGTGACCGAGGGTACCTGTGAGTGTATTTACGCTTACAGAAAGCACTTGTAATCCCAGGCTCATTGATGGTTGAAAACTTTGTGGGGGACGAACAAGCCAGTAACTATAGAAACACACAACCCATTAACAAACATTACATATCACTCAGTCATAGCACTAACAACACACATGTTTACATTACTTGGAACATATTTGTACATTTGCTGTAATCCAAACAATAACACAACACATAACAAAAAGTACTCAAATACCATCTACAAGTACACCACAATGAAATGCCATATTTAAAACTACTTAGAGATACTCACCTTTCCTCACAAAAAAAGCTGTGGTCTTCTACAAATGCCAGTGAGTGTTTGTTTGGATGGTAAACGCATACCTGCGTTTCGATGATGTCATCGCCGCTCCCCTCGACAGCGCTCAAGCTTTATGCGCATGCTCCGCCTCTTCCTCTCCGTTTTTGGTGAATTTCTGAAACTGAAACAGCGCCGCCTATAGGCCTGGAATATGAAGTAGTGTGTTGAGTCGTGTTGAGATGGATCTGTTTGTACACAAATATTCTTGAAGCGATGCCCAGGGAAAACGGAGGGGGAAAAGATCATTTTAGTACGTGTGGACTTGGCCTTAGATGCTGAGTGTCTATCTGTGTGTGTTCTGTATGGAAAGCTATCCAAGCTTCTGCCCCTATTGTTTAGGTAGTGTGGGGTCCTGTGGTGGTCAGCTGTCGGCCTGTTTGGATCCCCACGACCTCGTCCCCACTGAGGTCTGACAACTATCATGTTGCTGTTGCCGCGGCTGCCATCCACCTCCATAGCGTCCAGAATTGCAGTTCCTGTTGTCTCTGGAAGACATGATTGGAGAATGTGGCGTTTATCCGTGAGGAGACCGAGAATGGCAGGAAAAAGAGGAGAGGGTCTGTCCAGGCTGGTTTGCTAACGAGTTTGTAACTCTCCGGTACAATAAGGTGGTGTTCCTCTGATGTTAAAACTTCACTTTTAATTATTTATAATTTAAAACCAACACTGGGTCTGATTCAATTTAAAATCAAGCTAAAAAGGTTAAAACCAGATAGTCTGGTAGAAACGAGGCTCCCTGACGTTTCACACTGGCTGGTGCTTCCGTTACTGTTACCGGGGTCGGGTTGCAGGGGCAGCAGCCTGGCTAGTACTTCCGTTACTGTTACCGGGGTCGGGTTGCGGGGTCAGCAGCCTGGCTAGTACTTCCGTTACTGTTACCGGGGTCGGGTTGCGGGGGCAGCAGCCTGGCTAGTGCTTCCGTTACCGTTACTGTTACCGTCCTCTGCCGCTTATCCGGGGTCGGGTCGCGGGGGCAGCAGGCCTGGCTGGTGCTTCCTCAGAGGGAAACTGTGGGGAAAACAAGTTTGAAGTAACTAACTTGTCCTTAGTCAAGTAAATTGCACGTAACCCTTACCTACACCTACACTAATTAACGTCCTATTACAAACCCAGTACTGGAAAACGGGCACTTTATTAGCCAACTCAGGAGAAAACTAAATAACTCAGGCCAGATGGGCAGCAAAGAAAACACCACAGGAAAACCAAGATGACTAAACACCGTGCAAAACAACGCAGAGACTCGGACAAAGAATGACCTGAAAACCAAAACCTGTATAGACATGATGAGCTAATAACAAAATAAGGCAGGGGAAACACATGAAGTGAAACTAACAAAATACACAAGGAGAGAATAACTTTTCAAAATAAAACACAAGGTAGATCAATAGAAAAATGGTTCACTTCTCAAAACACACTTTGTAGCAGCTAAATCCATGGATAGATGGATGGATAGATAGACAGACTTTATTCCAGACTCAGGGTCCATAAAAGGAAAAAAACATTATAAAAATAGTCTAGTGACCCATTTTTAAAAAGGCACAAATACCAATGCTCCCAAAGCTGAGACTTGCAGCGTGTGGCACTGTACACAATGTTTACCAGTACCAAAACAATTTCATTTTCAGAATCATTTAACCAGCAAATAAACCTTTTACCTTAAGTTTCTGTGTGCTTACTCGAGCAGTCACAAACACTTAAGTAGCGCTGAGCGTCATTAAATGCCACTTGCAGTCTCTGAAGGCTCGATTTTATTTTATTTTTATAGTTCAACTACAGATGTACAAAGGAGAACAATATGTTTTAAAGCGATCCAGCTTCACTCCATCAGTCCACAACTGAATTTCTGCAAATCTATCAATCTCTCTTTCCCAGGACGAACCATTATCTGTCCCAAACGGTGCAGTGAGACGCTGCTTTCCGGGAGATGTTGCTTTGCTTGATGTTACATTTGCTTGCACATACAACATACGACACTGACGATAAATGTTCTCGTCATCTGTCGGCTGGTCTGTGATCACGTGTCCAAGATATTTCACTACACTGCAGATATTCAGAACATTTACCTGACAGTTTAAAGTCAGGGAAAGCCATATGTTTATCTTCCTTAGCTCTGCAGATCATAATAGCACTTTTTACACTGTTATACTTTATATCATATTGTTCCCTATGCATAGAACACACATTAAGGTTTTACCAGGCGGGGAGCTCCAACACGGAAGTAACTTAGAGCTGCATTCTATCAAAAGGCCACCAGGGGGCGACCGTCTCTATACAAGTCAATGGAGAATTCACCAACTTCTCACTTGATTTCTAACCTTAGTAAACGTTTTCAAAATGTGTTTATGGTCTCAATCGCTAGTTTAAAGCCTTCTTCAATGCAGTATGATGTTCATTTGGGACATTTTGGCCTCCCTGATTTTATATGTGACGATAAAGCAGGGTATGCATTAGGGCGTGGTTACGTCGTGATTGACAGGTTGATTGACCAATGTCCTCGAGATCCAGCCCTCGCAACCATAGCAACCTCCCCGCTCCGCCCATGGCCCCGCCTCATACCCATATAAATAGAATCCGTGTTTTTATTTTTCCCAGCATGCACCTGAAATTTTCAAGATGGCGCTGCCCAGATTGGAAACTATTGGCTTCTGAGCAGCAGTCCACAAACCAATGGGTGACGTCACGGATGTTACGTTCATTTCTTTTATACAGTCTATGGATTTAACATGAGCTATGGATTTAGATAACTTGTTCATGTAGAAATTAAACAGAATAGGAGATAAGATGCTCCTCTGTCTGACTCCATTACTGACCTGAAGAGGAGCAGACATATACAGTTATCCCATTTAACCTGCATGGTCTGTTGAGCAAACCAGTAGGACAGTCTTCTAACTATAACTATACATACTCAGCATCTTTCTCAGTGTCAAACTAAACACCTTTATCACATCATATTCATGACTGCAGCAACTTCACTGGCTCCCTATCAAATCCTGCATTGACTTCAAGATTCTACTCCTCACTTTCAAGATCCTTCACAACCTTCGCACCATCATGTCTCTCTGAACTTATTCACATTGTGGTGTATATTTTGTGTGGGCTGCAGGTCTTAGTTCTCGTTGTTGGGATCCAAACTAACAATGAATTGATGTACTAAGTATTGTATGTGTATTTAAAGCCTGATATCTTACTCCTCTGTGACGTAGACTTCTGTTGTTGAATAACTTAAAAAACATGTCACAACCTCTTTACTTTGTACTGAAGTTCTTACAGAACAACCAAGTGAAGCTGTAAACCAGAGGAGTCAAACTCATTTTCATTCAAGGGCCACACACATACAGCCCAATTTGATCTCATGTGGGCCGGACCATTAAAAAGATGGAAGGAATGAGGGAAGAAGGGAAGGAAAAGAAGACAGGAAGGAAGGAAGGAAGGATAAAAGAAAGAAAGAAAGGGATTAGGACAGAAGGAAGGAAGGAAGGAAGGAAGGACAGATCGAAGGAAGGAAGAAAGGGAGGGAGGGAGGGAGGGAGGAAGGAAGGAAAGAAGGAAAAGAGAAAGAAAGAAAGGGAAGAAGGACAGAAGACAGGAAGGAAGGAATAGAAGACAGGAAGGAAAGATGGATGGATGGAAGGAAGGAAGGACAGTGGGCCCGGATTGGATCCCTCGGCAGGCCGGTTCTGGCCCATGGGCCGCATGTTTGACACCCCTGCTGTAAACAGAACCACACTACTGCACATGCTCAGTGGCTTCGACCCTACAAAGAACTTCTGACTGATGTTTTTATCCTTTAGAGCCGTTCTTGTGATGCAGCAGCATGGCTCACTGACAAATAAGATATATCAGGCTTCAGATACACACACACACACACACACACACACACACACACACACACACACACACACAATAATACCAGATGTGTTGACAAAAGATAAGGCTGGTGATTTTCTATGTTTCTTATTAAGTCAAACAAGTGTTTCTCTTCTCTGGAGGAAAGCAGGTAAACTAAACTAAAGAGACTCAAACATCAAACCTCCTGTAGAGCACTCCTTAGTTTTACTCTGAATTAGTGAAATGCAACAAGAAAATATTTAAAATGTTCAATAATGTTGGTCTTGTTCACGAGTGAGGGAAGGATGGAGCGTGAGATTGACAGGCGGATCGGTGCGGCGTCTGCAGTAATGCGGACTCTGCACAGATCCGTCGTGGTGAAGAGAGAGCTGAGCCGAAAGGCAAAGCTCTGGATTTACCAGTTGATCTTGGTTCCTACCCTCACCTCTGGTCATGAGCTTTGGGTAGAGACCGAAAGAACAGGATCGCAGGTACAAGCGGCCGAAATGAGCTTCTCCATGGCTGGGCTCTCCCTTACTGGGGATTTCCACTGGGTCCGTCAGCGGCGCGGAACGGCTGTGCTACGGTTTAGCTCCGTCCTCTGCCCGGCGTCGACTCACACCGGGAGCTTTACAGCAGCGGACCGGAGCATGCTCTGGTAGAGAAAGCTGCCTTTTAAAATGACGTTGCACTGTTAATACAGTAATTACGGCAGCCCAATCAAACCCGAACGAGTGCCTTTAGTCTACCGTAATTACTGTAGTAGCTAGTCTACTGTAATTACTGTAGTAGCAGCACAACTAAATGGCCCGATTTTGTTAACTTGCTCAATTTTGGTTGATTTGGTAATTTTCTTAGATGTTTGTGCTGATGTCATGTGTCAGTAGCTACGTAGCTAGATGGAGTCTTTATCTGTCTGTTTTATTTCTGTTTGTTGCTGAAATACGATCGGGAGGCTGCACGGGTTGTTTTATTTTGAAAAACGGAAGTTTTATTTTGCTGATTCAGTGTCGGACTTCCTGTCTGGTGCGATCTGCTCTGTTGAGCTTGTCGCGAGTTAGAAACGGCTCCGTCAAAAATAGAAATGGTGCGTATTGATAGCGCTGCGGCGCGGGAGCCGCTGCTGGGACGTTGCCGGTGGAAACACTCTCATTGATTATAGTGGTACCGATCAGCTCCGGTGAACGCGGTGCAGCTGTAACGCGCCGCTGCCGGACTCAGTGGAAATTGGGCTTTAGAGATAGGGTGAGAAGCTCAGTTATCCGGAGGGAGCTCGGAGTAGACCCGCTGCTCCTCCGCGTTGAGAGGAGCCAGATGAGGAGGCTCGGGCATCTAATCAGGATGCCTCCCGGACGCCTCCCTGGTGAGGTGTTCAGGGCCCGTCCCACCGGTAGGAGACCCCGAGGAAGACCCAGAGCATGCTGGAGAGACTATGTCTAACGCCTCGGGATCCCCCAGGAAGAGCTGGACGAAGTGGCTGGGGAGAGGGAAGTCTGGGCTTCCCTGCTTAGGCTGCTGCCCCCGCGACCCAACCCCGGATTGTGGTGTAACGAGATCTCGTGCATATCATTATAATTTGTGACAGTTTGATTTATTTAATTTATATTTATATATTAGACTTGTTTCTATTCTTCATGCTTCATTTTTGGTGTTTCTGATTGTATATCATTGTGGTATTAATGGTTGTTATTTCCATCTATATCTATCTATCTATCTATCTGGGAGGGAGCAACAACTTTTTTTTTTTACAGTGCTTGTATATTGAAAATGATAATTCATAAAATACACCTGCATTATTTTGCATTTTGTGACTTTTAGTTCAATAAAAACTATTTTTCCAGTCGTATATTTCATCATTAAAGTTTTCTTAAAAATAGTGATAAAATCTCGTCGTCTCATCTCGTGAGGCTGTTAATAAAGGTTAAGTACTATATTTGGTTAAATGGTAAATTCTCTCTTTCTTTTTTAACACAAATACTGTTTTCATCAATAAAAATAATTTCAATCACTTCTTCTTTGCTGTTTTTTTTTTTTTTTATAAAATCAGTGTTAAGCTGCTGTCAATGAAATCCAGCACTTCCTGTAGCTGTTTCACTGTGTGTGTGTGTGTGTGTGTGTGTGTGAGAAGAGCCCTGTCCTGCATCACACTGACAGCTGATTACATCCCCAGTCCCTCATCCCCTGCTCATGCAATAACCAACACACACACACACACACACACACACATACACACACCTACCTTAGATGATGAGGCCGAGAGTGCTGCACAAGGCAATGACCGGTGTGTCGTATTTCATCATAGTCCTCTCACCCTCTCCACAGCTCTGATTCATGACACACACACACACACACACACACACACACACACACACACACACACACACACACGTCCAAGCATATTAAGCCAAGCGGAGAATAAAGCAGAGCATGCTGGGATAGTGCTCTGATGACACAGTGACAGGACCGGCCACAGAGACAAATGGACAACATTACTAGCAACATGGGAAGTGTGTGTGTGCGTGTGTGTGTGTGTGTGTGTGTGTGTGTGTGTGAAACCTTTATTTGACTTCATCCTTCTTTCACCTCATCTTCATCCAAGCTGCACAATTTGTCTTTTTGGTGAAATCTCTCTCTCTCTCTCTCTCTCTCTCTCTCTCTCTCTCTCTCTCTCTCTCTCTCTCTCTCTCTCTCTCTCTCTCTCTCTCTCTCTCTCTCTCTCTCTCTCTCTCTCTCTCTCTCTCTCCTCTCTCTCTCTCTCTCTCTCTCTCCTCTCTCTCTCTCTCTCTCTTTTCCCCCCTTCTAGTCTAAATTATATTTTTGCTGCAAAGTCAATCTCCTCTTTGTCCATTTACCCTTCAGCTGCACTCACACTCAGACGTGCGGCGGCTCTTTGTCCTGCTGGATTTGTGTTTGCTGAGAAAAGGTTATTCCACACTCTGATAGTTTATGCTTTCATTTCTTCACCGGAACTCAATTTATTTATATAATGGAAACATGCTTTTATCTGTCTATTATTTATCTGTTTGTGTTGATTTTGTTCTGGATTTGCTAAGAAAAGGTTCTTCTGTGTGAAACTGGACAAATATGATGATGTTGTTTGCTGTTGTTTCCCCCCCTTCAAAATGTTTCCAGCAAAGCAAAAACATCATCTGTTGATTTTGAGGCTGTATTTGCTGAGAAAAGATTATTTCTTTTACCACTTTGATAGTTTAAGGTTTCATTTCAAGTCAGTTTCTATAGTCGATCTATTGAAAAGTGGACAAATAAGATGGAAAATGGTGTTTAATCAGTCTATTCTTTTCTATTTTACAGAATTAATGTGTAAAAAAAAAAGTATAAATGTAAAGAATGTGATATAAAATATTACGTTATCTTCACTCTTTATTATTTCATGTGTTTTTTTAAGCGTTTAACTTGTTTATTCAACCAGTGACGAGAGAGAGAGATTTTTTTGATTTTTACAAAAACACTTTATTTACACTTTTTTCATTTCAAAACAATGGCTGTAGTTACAATAAAGTGCTTATGTGCAAAATCTATAAAATAAATGATTTCATAAAAAATGTGCAAGATGCAAGTTGTCTTCTTTCACCGAGCATAAAATCTTTTTAAAACACCACACTCTATCAAAACCCTCCAAATCTCCCGTCTGTGTATAAAAATTAAACTCTAGTTTCAGTCTAGCTCTCAGCTTGGCCTGCCACATGCTCTTTGCGTTTTGCCCTTCTCTGTTTTCAATTCTGTTTCTTCTGGTTAAATAAATTGCCATTTTTGCTTCTCCTGAGATGTAATTAAGGAGCTGCCATTTGTTCTTGTTTGTTTTGTTATAGGCAGCTCCCATGATAAAAACATTCTCAGTAAAAGCAACGTTAAAAAGATTAAAAACCAACGTTAAAACTGAAAAGATCTCCGTGAGCCTGCTGCACTCAGTGAACATGTGGAACACAGTCTCACGGAGATCACAAAAAGGACAATTACTTAAAACAGCAGGATTAAGAACAGAGATAAAAGCATTAGTAGCGACAGCACCATGTAAAATTCTCCACTGGAGGTCACCGGTCCTTTTCACCAGAGGTTGCTTGTACAGAACCCTCCACTGTGGTTTTAGTGTGTTCTGTCCCGGTCTCTGGGTCCACACGGTGGAGGGCCTGTTGCTCAGTCCGACCTTGTGGATGCTTTTCACACAGTTCATGTACAGTGTTCTTTTGTCTGCTTTGTGCAGGGTCAGTTTCTGTGGGTTGGTTACTGTTAACAGGGGGCCGGTCAGGTCCCCCAGCCCTGGGCTCAGGGAAATGTCCCGGGAAGGCATCCGCTGTGTTGGGCTCATGTGTCCCCTCTGAGTACTCAGCCAGGAGCCGTCTTTCTTTACTAGTGAGTTTTGCCGTCCACAGCTCCAGGATCCGTTGTGCCACCCGGACAGATTGTAATCCCAGCAGAGAGCCCAGGGCCTGGGCGTCGCTCAGGGCCGGCCCCACCGCATCCACCAGCTGTTTCAGTATCAACGTTTTTGACTGGAGCAGCGCCCCCCTCAGACCAGGCGCTGCGTCGCTGCATACATCCAGTCTGGCCCCGTTGATCAGAGGTTCGTTCAGCAGCCAGTGCAGAGAGTCAGCTGTAGAACAAGTTTTTTTCAAAAAAATGTTCCAAGACTTAAAACACTTTGATAAAAAGGAGGTAACCCGTTTAAAACTAAAATTTAGGGTCAGTTAAAAACAGAGCTTTATCCAACCCCAAGTTACCTGCGCGTCTAAAGATGCAGCTGGCCACATCTCTCCACATTAGATCAGCTGGACCTGTCAAGTACCTTTGTAAAAACTCCATCCATCCATCCATCTTCTTGCCGCTTATCCGGGGTCGGGTCGCGGGGGCAGCAGCCTAAGCAGGGAAGCCCAGACTTCCCTCTCCCCAGCCACTTCGTCCAGCTCTTCCAGGGGGGACCCCGAGGCGTTCCCAGGCCAGCCGAGAGACATAGTCCTCTCCAGCGTGTCCTGGGTCTTCCCCGGGGTCTCCTACCGGTGGGACGTGCCCTGAACACCTCACCAGGGAGGCGTCCGGGAGGCATCCTGATTAGATGCCCGAACCACCTCATCTGGCTCCTCTCGACGTGTACGGTGGGGACGGTGTGCTGCTGACCTCGACTCGGGACGTTGTGGATCGGTGGAAGGAATACTTCGAAGACCTCCTCAATCCCACCAACACGCCTTCTGGTAAGGAAGCAGGGCCTGGGGGCTTGGGTGTGGGCTCTCCTATCTCTGGGGTGGAGGTCGCCGAGGTGGTTAAAAAGCTCCTCGGTGGCAGGGCCCCGGGGGATCCGCCCCGAGTTCCTCAAGGCCCTGGATGCTGTGGGGTTGTCATGGTTGACACGACTCTGCAGCATCGCGTGGACATCGGGGGCAGTGCCTCTGGATTGGCAGACTGGGGTGGTGGTCCCTCTTTTTAAGAAGGGGGACCGGAGGGTGTGTTCCAATTACAGGGGAATCACACTCCTCAGCCTCCCTGGTAAGGTCTATTCGGGGGTGCTGGAGAGGAGGGTCCGTCGGATAGTCGAATCTCGGATTCAGGAGGAGCAGTGTGGTTTTCGTCCGGGCCGTGGAACAGTGGATCAGCTCTACACCCTCTGCAGGATCCTTGAGGGTGCATGGGAGTTTGCTTTGTAAAAACTGAAGTCTAAAAGTCACAGCTCTACTGGCCAGGTGGATGAGGCCCTGCCCCCCCTCCTCTCTAGCTAAAAACAGCACCCCCTGTGGCACCCAGTGTAGACCCTCCAAAAAAAATCCACCATTTTTTTTTGGAGGTTTGCTAACAAGTTTGAAGGAGGGTCTACACAGGTTAGTCGGTGCCACAGTTGGGATGCTACTAAATTATTTAAAACTAGGACTCTCCCTCTCATGGACATTTGAGGGAGCAGCCATCTCCACTTGCATAGTTTTCCTTCTATCTTTTCTGTGACGGTCTCCCAGTTCTTCTCCACCACCCTTTTTGTCCCTACATAAATTCCCAAATATTTAAAACCATCTTTTATCCATTTTAGGTCTTGGGAAAAAACTGGGAGACCGCCACGCCAGTCACCAACAGCAAGGGCCTCACTTTTTTTCCAGTTTACCCTTGCTGCTGATGCTGTACTAAAATCATTTACAGTTTGGATTAAAAGGTCTGCATCCCTCTGATCTTTAATAAAAACAACGACGTCATCCGCGTATGCTGATAAAATCATGTTTTCACTAAAACCAGGGAAAACCAAACCGTGGAGACTAGAACGTAACTTATGGAGGAGAGGTTCCAGGGAGAGTGCATAGAGCATCCCCGACATGGCACAGCCCTGCCGGACACCACTATGCACCCTGAAAGGTGCACACAGACTGCCATTCAGTTTCAACACACTCTCAATCTCACTGTACAACACCTTGATCTTAGCTATAAAACCAGCGCTGAATCCAAACCTGTCCATTACTGTCCACAGGAAGTTGTGTTCAACGCGGTCAAAAGCCTTTTCCTGGTCTAGGGAAATCAGACCAGTGTCCAAACCCAATGAACTAGAGACGTCCAAAACATCCCGAATTAGGTGGAGATTGTCCACCATTGACCTGCCGGGCACACAATATGTCTGGTCCCGGTGGATGACCTCCTCCATAGCCTTCCCCAGCCCGGAGGCCAAGACTTTGGAGAGAGAGAGAGAGAGATCCTCCCTCCCTTGACTGGAGGACAACAGGAGGGTTAACAGACTCTAATAATTAGAGTCAGTCTCTGTTTCCTGATCAATATAATCACACCTACATACAGTAGATACCACATCAGCTGCTGCTACTGTATGGATCATCTCTATCGGCTCTTTACTGCTTCATATCAATCAATCCTCCATCAGTCATCCATCAGTCCTCCATCAGTCCTCCAGCTGTTTGCTTTCACACAATAGAAAAAATATTTAGTGTAATAAACAATAAAAATGATGTTTTACTATCAATCAATTAAAAGTTGAGTTGAGTTTTAAGGGTTTTGGTTTCATCTTTCTAAATTAACCCTCCTGTCGCCCCTCCCGGGTCAAATTGACCCCGTTTCTGTTCTCTGTTCCTTCCTTCCTTCCTTCCTTCTTCCCTCTTTCTTTAATTGTTCCTACCTTCTTCCCCTCCTCCCCTTTTTCTTTGCTCCCTCCATCTTCCATCCTTCCTTGCTTCCTCCCTCCCTCCCCTCCTTCCTTACTCCTTTCTTTCCTTCCTTCCTTACTTCCTCTTTTCGTCCTTACTCCTTTCCTTCCTCCTTCCTTCCTCCCTTTCTTCTCTCCTAAATTCCTTCCTCTTTTCGTCCTTACTCCTTTCTTCCTTCCTTCCTTCCTACTTTCCTCCCTCCCTCCCTCCTTACTCCTTTCCTTCCTTCTCTCCTAAATTCCTTCCTTCCTTCCCTCCTTACTCCTTTCCTTCCTCCCCAAATTCCTTCCTCTTTTTGTCCTTCCTCCTTTCCTCCCTCCTTTCCTCCCTTACTTCCTTCCTACCTCCTCTCCTTACTCCTTTCCTTCCTTCCTCTTTTCCTCCTTCCTCCTGTCCTTCCTCCTGTCCTTCCTTGACCTGAGGACAACAGGAGGGTTAATAGCCTGATATCTTTTAATTTTCCTAACACATATAACACATATTTCTTGCTTCTGCACTACGACTGGTTTGATTTGAACAAACTACCAAGTCCCTGTAGATATAGAGAGAGAAAGAAAGAGCGAGAGAGGGGGGGGGGGGGGGTAAGGGTAGGAGAGCAAACATTGGATTGGTATTTTATTGAAGCTCTAGAAGGCAAATAGAGCTCCACGGACAGACCACCACTAATCCCTCATCACCGCTATCCTCTCCTCCTCCTGCCATCCCTCCACTACCTTTAATGTTTTAGCTTAGCTTCAGGGACTGAGCGCACAAAATCAATACGATTAAGTTGAGCCAGACCTGTGACCACACGTTGCACACACACACACACACACACACACAATCACTGGAGACAATTTGGTAGTAAGGGGGGGGAAAAATACAGGGTGAAGTATGTTAGGCTCTGAGTGGAGATAAGCAGACTTTGAATTGCTATCTGGTTACTAGAGTGTGAACGCGGAGGGGGGAAAAAAAACAGTTAATGGCGATGTGTGTTGTGTGTGTTTTTGTGTATTTAATTACGTGTCCTTCATGCTGATAAAAAGTGTCCGTGAGGAACCTGAGAGCCACGAGACTCGAATCCATCACGGGTGGGGTGGGGTGGGGGTGGGGTGGGGTGGGGAGGGGAACGCTATCACCATCTACTTCCTGGAGGTGTTTCGACTGGAGGTTTCCCAGGTAACAGTGGTGCTATAATGCCAATTGATGTCAAAGGGGTGGAGAGAGAGGGGGGGGGGGTGTCTGCAAGAACTAATGCTGATCACACACACACACACACACACACACACACACACACACACACAACACACACACACACACACACACACACACATCACAGACATGGATATACTAAATCCACATCACCAGGGTTTCCAGATCCTGCAGAATTGAAGGCATGCATTTATTAAAAGTCTTATTGTTGCTGTTGTCTGCTATCAAAGCTCTTAACCCTTAAACAGGCCTTACTAGTTATGTCATTTGCACCTCAAGTAAGGAAGGAAGGAAGGAAGGAAGGAAGGTAGGAAGGAAGGAAGGAAGGAAAGGAGGAAGGAAAGGGGAAGCAAGGGAGGGAAGAAGGAAGGAAAGGAAGGAGGAGGAGGAAGGAAGGAAGGAAGGAAAGAGAGAAGGAAGGAAGAAGAAGAAGAGAAGGAAGAAGAGGAGAAGGAAGGAAAGGAGGGAGGGAAGGGAAGGAAGGAGGAGGAGAAGGAAGGAAGGAAGGAAGAAAGAAAGGAAGGACAGATGAAGGAAGGAAGAAAGGAAGGACAGATGAAGGAAGGAAGAAAGGACAGAAGGAGGGAACATTTACCCTAACAGCTGAACTTAGATCTGAGGAAGGAAGGGAACGAAGGAAGGAAGGACAGATGAAGGAAGGATGGAAGGAAGGAAGGACAGAGGAAGGACCCCGGGAGGACAACAAGAAGGTTAAAGAGTCTGTATCTCCTGGTGCACGTTGTCTGTTTAAGGGTTAAAGGAATCTGATCCCAGATAGCATGCGGATGTGGGCCACTTGAGGCAATGATCCGGCACTGTAGGCATTCTTCTGTCCCGGACAAAACAGACGTGAACCTAAACTGGCCCCATGTAGTAAATGCTACATTTGGGCCAAATATCACAAAACGAATATGGCCCATCTTTGGCCGAAATATGGCAAGTATGGCAATGACTTAATCCGGATGTGAGCCTAAAGAGGCCCACATATAAGGAAACATACTTGGCCCACCTTTGTTGAAACATATTTGGGCCAGTCTTGGCCGAAACTGGTTTATTTGGTGTGTTTTTTGGTTGACATCTGGCATTGTGATGGCTTGGTTAT
>NC_070584.1:32750414-32796055 GCF_027409825.1 Scomber japonicus
CACACACACACACCCACGGAGAGTGAGCTCAGGGTTGGCATCTGTTCTTTTGACTGAGAGCGATCTGATTTGACAACAGCATCTGTGCCCTGCAGGCTTCCTTCAGCTCATAGATCTGCCACCTTCACTCTTATTTACTCACACACCACACACACACACACACACACACACACACACACAACACACACACACACACACCACACACACACACACACACACACACACACACACACACACACCACACACACACACACACACACACCACACACACACACACTCCCACTCCTCTCTCTCTCTCCTGCATCTTCCCCTCATCACTTTCTCTTGCCTTCATTACATTGCAGACCTTCCTCTCCTCTCTTCTCCTCTCCTCCTCTCCTTTCCTCTCCTCTCCTCTCCTCTCTTTCTCTTCCTCTCCTCTCCTTTCCTCTCCTCTCACACCTCTCATCCTCTCCTCTCCTCTCTCCCATCCTCTCCTCTCTTTCTCTTCCTCTCCCCTCCTCTCCTCTCCTTTCCTCTCCTCCTCACCTCTCATCCTCTCCTCCTCCTCTCCTCTCCTCCTCTCCTCTCCTACCCTCTCCTCCTCTCTTCCTCTCCCCTGCTCCCCTCTCCTCCCCTCCTCTCCTCTCCTCCTCTCTTCCTCTCCTCTCCTCTCTTTCTCTTCTCTCCTCTCCCCACCTCTCCTCTCATCTCCTCTCTTCCTCTCCTCTCCTCTCTCTTCCTCTCCTCTCCTCTTCTCTCCTCCCCTCCTCTCCTCACCTCTCCTCCTTCCTCTCTTCCTTCCCTCTCCTCTCCTCTCCTCTCCTTCCTCTCCTCCTCTCCTCACCTCTCCTCTCCTCTCCTCTCCTCCTCCCTCCTCTCCTCTCCTGTCCTCTCCTCTCCTCATCTCCTCCCCTCTCCTCTACTCCTCTCTTCCCTCCTCTCATCCTCTCCTCTCTCCTCCTCTCTCCTCTCCTCTCCTCTCCTCTCCTCCATCTCCATCCTCCCGTCATTTCCACTTGCCTGTAATTCAAAGTGAAGCAGCAGATCACAGGAAGGAGCTGTGGGCTAAATTGAGACGTGACTGTGAGATGAGTTGTGCATAATGTGTGTGAGCACCGTGGCGTACATGACACACTGCGTCTCTATCACTGTTTTCTGCTCTACGCTCGAGATGAAGCTGTGTGTGTGTGTGTGTGTGTGTGTGTGTGTGTGTGTGTGTGTGTGTGTGTGTGTGTGTGTGTGTGTGTGAGGATTCAAGTTGAAAGATGACAAAAAATAAACCAAACCTGTAGCTGATTTAACCCTCCTGTTGTCCTCAGGTCAGGAGTAAGAAGGAGGAAGGAAGGAAGGAAGGAGGAAGGAAGGAAGGCGGGAGAAGCAATGAATGAGAGAAGGAAGGGAGAAGGAAGAGTGAGGGAAGGAAGGAAGGAAAGAAGGAAGGAGAGAAGAAAGAAAGTAAGGGAGGAAGAAGGAAGGAAGGAAGGAAGGAAAGGAGTAAGGAGGGAGGAAAGGAAGGAAGGAAAAGAGTAAGGGGGAAGGAAGGAAGGAAAGGAGTAAGGAGGGAGGGAGGGAGGAGGAAGGAGTGAGGGAGGAAAGGAGGAAGGAAGGAAGAAGGAAGGAAAGGAGTAATGAGGGAGGAAGGAAATAAGTAGAGAAGGAAGGAAGGAAGGAAGAAGGAAAGAAGGAAGGAAAGAAGCAAGGAAGGATTGAAGGAAGTGAGGAAAGAAGTATAGAATGAGGGGAAAGAACAAAGGAAAAAATTAAAGAAAGAGGAAGGAAGGAAGGAAGGAAGGAAAGAAGGAACAGTCAAAAGAGACGGGGACAATTGACCCGGGAGGACGACAGGAAGGTTAAATCCTCGAGGTTAAACAAGAAGAAGAAAAGAAGAGAAGAAGAAAAGAAGAGAGGATGAACACACACATATATATATTTGTGTTGAGTGACAACATAAATGAGCACAGTTGATGAATCCAATTAACCTCCCGCTCAGAGTGCACCCCTCCTCCTCCTCCTCCTCCTCCTTCCTCCTCCGTCAGTCAGTCAGTCATCAGGCAGACAGATGTGCATTTACTTACAACCCTTAAACAGACAACCAGCACCAGGATAAACAGGCTCTTTCACTTCCTGTTAGATTAGATCGTTCTTTTTATAATTAGTTAAAAAACTGATTAGTAGAGATGAAGCTTGTTGTATAAGCTTATACTCGAGTATGTGTGATATTAATGAGCAGAGAAAGCAACTCTCTTTATCAAGTAAATCATTCAATAGTTTTTACTATTATGACCATGTTTTTATACCTTAAACCCTCCTGTTGTCCTCGAGTCAAGGAAGGAAGGAAGGGAGGAAGGAGGAAGAAGGAAGGAAGGGATGAAGAAGGAAAGGAGGAAGAAGGAAGGAAAGGAGGGAAGAAGAGAGGGAGGAAAGAGAGAAAGGAAAAGAGGTAGGGAGGAAGGAAGGAAGGACAGAGGAAAAAAGGGAGGAAATAAAGAGAGAAGGACGCAGGGAGGAAGGAAGGAAGGGAGGAGGGATGGAGAAAGGAAAAGAGGCCAGAAGAAAAAAGGAAGGGTGGATTTGACCTGGGAGGACCACACGAACGTTAACCCTCTTGTTGTCCTGTCAAGGAAGGGAGGAAGGAAGGAAGGAAGAAGGAAGGAAAGGAAGGAAGCAAGGAAGGAAGGAGGAAGGAAGAAAGGAGGAAGGAAGAAGGTAGGAAGGGAGAAGAAGGAAGGAAAGGAGGACAGAGGAAAGAAGGACGCGAGGAAGGGAAGGAAGAAGGAAGGAAAAGAACAGTCAAACAGACAGGGTCAATTTGACCCGGGAGGACGACACAAAGGTTAAAGAAGAAAGAGGAGATGTCATTTTCAACAAAGTCACTAGTACAGTATTATTTAACAGTTGGTTTCATTGTTTTCATTGGTTGTGTGTTTTAAGGTTGCTGCTATACAGGAAGTGTATATGTGGATATCTGGATGTATACATCTATACATATATATATGTATAGATGTTATACATGTATATGTGATGCAGTGATGCTGAGGCCGAGTAGATTTTCCATAAAAGGGAAGATAAAACACAACAACATCCAACAGCTCGGGTCACGATGTCATCATGGAGAGTTTCCCCTGGCGACCGACCGAAGGGTTAAAGAAACGACTGAAGCATAAACTACAAATGTCCCAGGTTCAAGTCCAGCGGGACGTTTGTCGTATGTCATTCCTCTCTCTCTCATCTCTCTCTCTGTCGTCTCCCTGCTGTCAACATGGCATTTAACAGTGTCTGAAATGCCCCGAGACAGTGGGGGGGGGGGGGGTTACCGTTGCCGGGGGCGATAGTTCCAAAAAACACAACAGGCACATCAGCCACCAGATCCAAGAAGAACGAGAGTCTCTCTAAAAATGTCCCTTAAGATAAATAGAGCATATTTATGAATGAAATGAACTTTATTGTCATTATAGCAGCAGTAATGACTCTCAATAAATAAGATAAAACACAACAATATACAATTCTAAAACAGATAGATATTTTGTATAGAGTATGAATAAGCTTGTGTTCAAATTTATTTGAACATTTAAAACGTATTCATTCATAAAAACGTCAGTCACAAATAACAGTAATCATTAATAAAGCCTTCAGAGAGAAGAGAAAGTTCATTTTTCTATTTTGAATTACAGTAAATGTAAGAATGTAACACAATGTCTTTGAATTTTTTTTAAATAAATATGGGTCAAATATTCTACAAAAAACGTGTCAGCTGCACATATGTTTTTAAAAAGTTGAGATATTTCCATATTTGTGTATTTTAGGTCACATTAAGAAAAGTCATCAAATTCCTTTTGCGCTTGAATGTAAAATGGTTCATATTTGACCCTGAACTGTATTTAATTTGGAAAAACCTTCAATAATATATAATTTAATGTCCTGCTGTTTGATGAAGATGTGAAGTCAGCAGTTCAGAGTGTGGGAACCAAAATATGACCTGATCCTCCATCATGATGCTGAGGGCTGTTTGATCCAATAACACAGAGTCTCTCTCTCTCTCTCTCTCTCTCTCTCTCTCTCTCTCTCTCTCTGGCTGTCTCTCTCTCTCTCTTTCTCTGTCTGTCTCTCTCTCCCCCCTCTCTGTCTCTCTCTCTCTCTGTCTGTCTCTCTCTCTCTGTCTCTCTCTCTCCCTCTCTCTCTCTCACCCCCCCCTCTCTCTCTCTCTCTCTCTCTCTCTGTCTCTGTCTTTGTCTCTCTCTCTGTCTCTCTCTCTCTTTCTCTGTCTGTCTCTCTCTCCCTCTCTATCTCTCTCTGTCTCTCTCTCTTTGTCTGTCTCTCTCTCTCTCTCTCTCTCTCTGTTTCTCTCCCTCTCTGTCTCTCTCTCTCATTCTCTCTCTCTCTCCCTCTCTCTTTCTCTGTCTCTCTCCCCCCCCCCCCCCCCCCCCCCCCTCTCTCTCTTTGTGTCTCTCACATTATGAAAACATGAGCTTTGAAGTGTGCTGGCCTACATGCTTCTTACCTGAGAGGAAAATCTGTTCTTCTCCCTGCAGACAAATTATTCATGACCACCCAGAGAGAGAATTTGCTCAGTCTTTCTTCCTTTTCTTTCTTTCTTTCTTTCTTACTGTCTTGTACTTCCTGTGTGGACTCTGCGTGTGTTCGTACTGTACATGTTAAACTCTGTGTTGTTTTTTTAAGTCACCGCTAGCAGACTCCCAGACTGAACTACAACATCAATTATTAAATAGATTACCAGGAAATAGTGTACAGACATTCACGGTCTACTGATGATGCGTTTCCTGCAGCAACATCATTTATCCAATTTATAAAGACTTCTCCAATGTGTTTAGAGAATGAATACGGCTCTTCATCTTGACCGCTAACGACCAAAAACAAGGAAGGAAGGAAGGAAAGGAAGGAAAGGAAAGGAGTAAGGAGGGAGGGAGGGAGGAAAGGAAGAAGGAAGGAAGGAAGGAAGAGAGGAAGGAAGGAAGGGAGGAAGGAAGGAAAGGAGTAAGGGGGAGGGAGTGAGGAAAGGAGGAAGGAAGAAAGGAAAGGAAAGGAGTAAGGAGAGGGAGGGAGGGAGGGAGGAAAGGAGGAAGGAAGGAAGGAAGGAAAGGAAAGGAGTAAGGAGGGAGGGAGGGAGGAAAGGAGGAAGAAAGGAAATGAGGAAGGAGGGAGATAGGAAGGAAGGAGGGAAGGAAGGAAGGGAGGAAGGAAGGAAAGGAGGAAGGATGGAAGGAAGGAAGGAAGGAAGGAAAGAAAGAAGCAAGGATGGTAGGAAGGAAAGGAGTAAGGAGGGAGGAAAGAAAGCAAAGAAGGATGGAAGGAAGCGAGGAAAGAAGTATGGAATGAGAGGAAGAACGAAGGAATAACACACACACATATATTTATGTTGCTAGTGAATGAATACAGCTTCCATTCTTCCTTCACTTTGACCGCTGAGGAGGGAAGGAAGGAAGGAAGGATGGAAGGAAGGAAAGGAGGGAGGAAGCAAGGAAAGGAGGGAGGGAGGAGGAAAGTGAATGAATACGGCTTCTATTCTTCCTTCACTTTGACCGCTGACGACCAAACACAAACTTTCACTGATTGACAACACAAATGAGCACAGTTGACCAGTTCCCAGCTGTCTGGAGAGCAACTGTCATGTTATTATGTTGTGTATAAATCTAATTAACCCCTCTCTCTCTCTCTCTCTCTCTGTCAGAGTGTAAAAACAGATATTCAGTCAATGCAATTATCATTACAGCCTCATGAGCCGAGGCATCGCTGTAGAGTCTCGTGCTTTGTCTCAAATCAAGTACTTCCTAAGGTACACTTTCTAAGATAGGCAGCATTTATGTATATTTAATCCTTGTTTTTACTGTAAACAAAAGAATCATGTAGTGACCCTTTAGTAACTGCAGTGTGCACTCTTCATATTAGATATTCAAGTTCACAATAAAACAAAAACTAAATTAAAAACAGCCTAATGTCCACAGCCATCCCTGAACAATGAAGTGTGTTAACTGTCCTAACAGTGTCCTAACTGTATCCTAACAGTAGCATCTATGGGGCTATAAATACCCCTATAGCACTAGTTATGCTTTAGTGCAGACCCAACTCTCCCGCATATTGATAGCGGCTCCCTGACGCCCGCAAATTATATACAACCTCCCAGAATCTGCAGCGAGCGAGCGAGCGAGCAGAGCGTGTGTGTTAGACCAATCCCCCCACCACCGGACCGACAACCAGTTCGAGTTTGGTTTGTGAGGTCATTTCGATCGATATTCGATTTACAATCCAGATCGTGACACCCCTACTGTTAAGACATTTCACTTAAAAGCACAAGTTGGTGTTGCTAGATGGACAGTCAGGAGACACCAAAGCTATTCAGATACTTTTAATATCTGTAACAAACTGTCCATCCATGTTGAAATGTTTCATAGTTTAAGTGCAAAGTTTGATTTTGTGTTGAACGCTGTCTGTCCTTCCTCCCTTCTTTCCTCCTTTCCTTCTTCCCTCCTTTCTTTCCTCCCTCCCTTCCTTCTTCCTTCCTCCCTCCCTCCCTCCCTTAGTTTCTTCCTCCGTTCCATCCTTCCTTCCTTCCTCCTTTCCTTCCTTCTTCCTTCCTTGACTCAAGGACAACAGGAGGGTTAATATCTGTAAAAAACCGTCCATCCATGTTGAGATGTTTCATAGTTTAAGTGCAAACTTTGATTTTACTTTAAACTCTTTGTTTTCTGAAGACTGAAATTAATCTAATCTGTTGTGAATTCATTATTTTTCCGTCTCTTCTCTTCTTTCATCATGCACAATTCTCCTCAATAGCTCTTCTTCTGATCTGAAAGAGTCTCTTTGTCTTCGGCTGCTTACAGACAGTTGATGAGTCTACGTTTCTTTTTCTTTTTCTTTTTCTTTCTATCATCTGAATGTCTGTTCATAAAGCTGGTGCAGAGCTGCAGTGACACAACATGTATTATTCACCAGAAGAAACGCCTCAAATGTGGGTCAAGAAATAACGAGTGAAAGCTGCGACATGTTCGATGTGTAATCTTCACTCATTTTCTGTGATTTAGGAACATGTTTATGGAAAAGTGTTTTAGGAAGGAACAAAAGCTCATCGCCTCGGCAACGGATCAACCCAACACGGCTTTTAATAATCTATGTCTTCTCTTATGGTGTGGAAAAGTCTTCTCTCTCTCTCCCTCTCTCTCTCATTCTCTCTCTCTCTCTCTCTCTCTCTCTCTCTGGTTCAGCCTGTGGTCATTAATTAAAAAATAAAGACGAGAGCATTGAATACAGATCATCTCGTATTGTAAGAGTAGAAGAAAAAAAAAGAAGAAGACATGAAAATGATCATTTAAAGCAAGACGAGATTCCCAGTTTTTGGACTCTTTTGATGAAGCTGACAGAAAGAAGCTTTATTTTTTCATTCTTCTCTTTTTTCCTCTAGTTTGATCTCTCTCTCTCTCTCTGTCTCTGTCTCTGTCTCTCTCTCTCTCTATGTCTATGTCTCTCTCTCTCTCTCTCTCTCTCTCTCTCTCTCTCTCTCTGTCTCTCTCTCTCTCTGTCTCTCTCTCTCTCTGTCTCTCTCTCGGCAAATTAGAACATGACCCAATTTCTGTCAATTTTTAAGCAGACTTTGGTTTTTTTTTTTTTTTTTTATGCCAAGGCTGTCTGTGGGAGTTAGATAACGCTGGCATTCAGCCTCTTGATGGGTGTGAAGGAGCATTTTCATCCATATTGGATCCATATATAGTGTGTATAGTCTATATATGAAGAACTTACAGCACAGTTTGGTATGTTTGCCTCTGAAAAATGCAGAATTCAAACATTTAGTATTAATAGCACATTGCATCATTTAAGCACTGGAAGGCAAGAGAGGCGAGCGAGGGACGAGGAGAAGAAGAAGAAGTCTGCTCTTAAATAATGTTTTTTGAAGTGCGATGCCGCTCTCCTTCGATCAATCCCACCGTACCGAGCTCCACTTTCATCTTTCTCTTTCTCGACCTCCTGCCGTGCCCTCAAACTCGCCTCGCTCCACCCGTTCATTCATCCATTCCTCCCGCCTCACCATCTCCATCATAAGCATCATTACCACGGCTCCATGCTGGGCCTCATATACCCGTCTGTCTTCTTCTTCTTCTCCTTCTCCTTCTTCATGTTACAGGGGCAGAGAAAAAAATGGGTTTGTGAAGTGGAGGGAAAGAAGAAGAAGGAGGCACAAACAAGAGATGGAGAGAGTTTGGAGGAGAGGTGAGAGAGAGAGAGAGAGAGAGAGAGGGAGAGAGGGAGAGAGACAGAGAGAGAGAGACAGAGAGAGAGAGACAGAGAGAGAGAGAGAGAGAGAGAGAGAGAGAGGGGGAGAGAGATGGAGAGAGAGACAGACAGAGAGAGAGAAAGAGAGAGGCAGAGAGAGGGAAGGAGAGAGAGAGGTAGAGAGAGAGAGAGAGAGAGGTCAGAGAAAGAGAGAGAGAGACAGAGCGAGAGATAGAGAGTGAGAGTCACAGAGAGAGAGAGAGAGAGAGGAGTGATGGAGATGTTGTCAGGAGGAGAGAGATGTGGAGCTGCAGGGCGGGAAAGGAGGGGAGTGACTCGTCTGTCAAGAGGAACGACTGCAGTGCCCTTGGCTGAGATGAGTGGCAACACAAACACACACACACACACACACACACACACACACACACACACACACACACACACACACACACACACACACACACACACACGTAGGAGAGTGTAAGCATGTGTACGTCTGTAAATGATCTTGTACACACTGATTCATAGCCGATAGGAGGATGAACCGGTCTCTCAGTAATCAGCTGCTGTCATTCAGAGTAAAGATGCTGGAGGAACATTCAGAGTAAAGATGCTGGAGGAGGAACATTCAGAGTAAAGATGCTGGAGGAGGAACATTCAGAGTAAAGATGCTGGAGGAACATTCAGAGTAAAGATGCTGGAGGAGGAACATTCAAAGTAAAGATGCTGGAGGAACATTCAGAGTAAAGATGCTGGAGGAGGAACATTCAGAGTAAAGATGCTGGAGGAACATTCAGAGTAAAGATGCTGGAGGAGGAACATTCAGAGTAAAGATGCTGGAGGAGGAACATTCAGAGTAAAGATGCTGGAGGAACATTCAGAGTAAAGATGCTGGAGGAGGAACATTCAAAGTAAAGATGCTGGAGGAACATTCAGAGTAAAGATGCTGGAGGAGGAACATTCAGAGTAAAGATGCTGGAGGAACATTCAGAGTAAAGATGCTGGAGGAGGAACATTCAGAGTAAAGATGCTGGAGGAGGAACATTCAGAGTAAAGATGCTGGAGGAGGAACATTCAGAGTAAAGATGCTGGAGGAACATTCAGAGTAAAGATGCTGGAGGAGGAACATTCAGAGTAAAGATGCCGGAGGAACATTCAGAGTAAAGATGCTGGAGGAGGAACATTCAGAGTAAAGATGCTGGAGGAACATTCAGAGTAAAGATGCTGGAGGAGGAACATTCAGAGTAAAGATGCTGGAGGAACATTCAGAGTAAAGATGCTGGAGGAACATTCAGAGTAAAGATGCTGGAGGAGGAACATTCAGAGTAAAGATGCTGGAGGAACATTCAGAGTAAAGATGCTGGAGGAACATTCAGAGTAAAGATGCTGGAGGAGGAACATTCAGAGTAAAGATGCTGGAGGAACATTCAGAGTAAAGATGCTGGAGGAGGAACATTCAGAGTAAAGATGCTGGAGGAACATTCAGAGTAAAGATGCTGGAGGAACATTCAGAGTAAAGATGCCGGAGGAGGAACATTCAGAGTAAAGATGCTGGAGGAGGAACATTCAGAGTAAAGATGCTGGAGGAACATTCAGAGTAAGGATGCTGGAGGAGGAACATTCAGAGTAAAGATGCTGGAGGAGGAACATTTAGAGTAAAGATGCTGGAGGAGGAACATTCAGAGTAAAGATGCTGGAGGAGGAACATTCAGAGTAAAGATGCTGGAGGAGGAACATTCAGAGTAAAGATGCTGGAGGAGGAACATTCAGAGTAAAGATGCTGGAGGAGGAACATTCAGAGTAAAGATGCTGGAGGAGGAACATTCAGAGAAAGATGGAGGAGGAACATTCAGAGTAAAGATGCTGGAGGAACATTCAGAGAAAGATGGAGGAGGAACATTCAGAGTAAAGATGCTGGAGGAACATTCAGAGAAAGATGCTGGAGGAGGAACATTCAGAGTAAAGATGCTGGAGGAGGAACATTCAGAGTAAAGATGCTGGAGGAGGAACATTCAGAGTAAAGATGCTGGAGGAGGAACATTCAGAGTAAAGATGCTGGAGGAGGAACATTCAGAGTAAAGATGCTGGAGGAACATTCAGAGTAAAGATGCTGGAGGAGGAACATTCAGAGTAAAGATGCTGGAGGAGGAACATTCAGAGTAAAGATGCTGGAGGAGGAACATTCAGAGTAAAGATGCTGGAGGAACATTCAGAGTAAAGATGCTGGAGGAACATTCAGAGTAAAGATGCTGGAGGAGGAACATTCAGAGTAAAGATGCTGGAGGAACATTCAGAGTAAAGATGCTGGAGGAACATTCAGAGTAAAGATGCTGGAGGAGGAACATTCAGAGTAAAGATGCTGGAGGAACATTCAGAGTAAAGATGCTGGAGGAGGAACATTCAGAGTAAAGATGCTGGAGGAACATTCAGAGTAAAGATGCTGGAGGAACATTCAGAGTAAAGATGCTGGAGGAGGAACATTCAGAGTAAAGATGCTGGAGGAACATTCAGAGTAAAGATGCTGGAGGAACATTCAGAGTAAAGATGCTGGAGGAGGAACATTCAGAGTAAAGATGCTGGAGGAACATTCAGAGTAAAGATGCTGGAGGAACATTCAGAGTAAAGATGCTGGAGGAACATTCAGAGTAAAGATGCTGGAGGAGGAACATTCAGAGTAAAGATGCTGGAGGAACATTCAGAGTAAAGATGCTGGAGGAGGAACATTCAGAGTAAAGATGCTGGAGGAGGAACATTCAGAGTAAAGATGCTGGAGGAGGAACATTCAGAGTAAAGATGCTGGAGGAGGAACATTCAGAGTAAAGATGGTGGAGGAGGAACATTCAGAGTAAAGATGCTGGAGGAGGAACATTCAGAGTAAAGATGCTGGAGGAACATTCAGAGTAAAGATGCTGGAGGAGGAACATTCAGAGTAAAGATGCTGGAGGAACATTCAGAGTAAAGATGCTGGAGGAACATTCAGAGTAAAGATGCTGGAGGAGGAACATTCAGAGTAAAGATGCTGGAGGAACATTCAGAGTAAAGATGGAGGAGGAACATTCAGAGTAAAGATGCTGGAGGAACATTCAGAGTAAAGATGCTGGAGGAACATTCAGAGTAAAGATGCTGGAGGAACATTCAGAGTAAAGATGCTGGAGGAGGAACATTCAGAGTAAAGATGCTGGAGGAGGAACATTCAGAGTAAAGATGCTGGAGGAGGAACATTCAGAGTAAAGATGCTGGAGGAGGAACATTCAGAGTAAAGATGCTGGAGGAGGAACATTCAGAGTAAAGATGCTGGAGGAGGAACATCCAGAGTAAAGATGCTGGAGGAGGAACATTCAGAGTAAAGATGCTGGAGGAGGAACATTCAGAGTAAAGATGCCGGAGGAGGAACATTCAGAGTAAAGATGCTGGAGGAGGAACATTCAGAGTAAAGATGCTGGAGGAGGAACATTCAGAGTAAAGATGCTGGAGGAGGAACATTCAGAGTAAAGATGCTGGAGGAACATTCAGAGTAAAGATGCTGGAGGAACATTCAGAGTAAAGATGCTGGAGGAGGAACATTCAGAGTAAAGATGCTGGAGGAGGAACATTCAGAGTAAAGATGCTGGAGGAGGAACATTCAGAGTAAAGATGCTGGAGGAGGAACATTCAGAGTAAAGATGCTGGAGGAGGAACATTCAGAGTAAAGATACCGGAGGAGGAACATTCAGAGTAAAGATGCTGGAGGAGGAACATTCAGAGTAAAGATGCTGGAGGAGGAACATTCAGAGTAAAGATGCTGGAGGAGGAACATTCAGAGTAAAGATGCTGGAGGAGGAACATTCAGAGTAAAGATGCTGGAGGAGGAACATTCAGAGTAAAGATGCTGGAGGAGGAACATTCAGAGTAAAGATGGTGGAGGAGGAACATTCAGAGTAAAGATGCTGGAGGAGGAACATTCAGAGTAATGATGCTGGAGGAGGAACATTCAGAGTAAAGATGCTGGAGGAACATTCAGAGTAAAGATGCTGGAGGAGGAACATTCAGAGTAAAGATGATGGAGGAGGAACATTCAGAGTAAAGATGCTGGAGGAGGAACATTCAGAGTAAAGATGCTGGAGGAGGAACATTCAGAGTAAAGATGCTGGAGGAGGAACATTCAGAGTAAAGATGCTGGAGGAGGAACATTCAGAGTAAAGATGCTGGAGGAGGAACATTCAGAGTAAAGATGCTGGAGGAACATTCAGAGTAAAGATGCTGGAGGAACATTCAGAGTAAAGATGCCGGAGGAGGAACATTCAGAGTAAAGATGCTGGAGGAGGAACATTCAGAGTAAAGATGCTGGAGGAGGAACATTCAGAGTAAAGATGCTGGAGGAGGAACATTCAGAGTAAAGATGCCGGAGGAGGAACATTCAGAGTAAAGATGCTGGAGGAGGAACATTCAGAGTAAAGATGCTGGAGGAACATTCAGAGTAAAGATGCCGGAGGAGGAACATTCAGAGTAAAGATGCTGGAGGAGGAACATTCAGAGTAAAGATGCTGGAGGAGGAACATTCAGAGTAAAGATGCTGGAGGAGGAACATTCAGAGTAAAGATGCTGGAGGAGGAACATTCAGAGTAAAGATGCTGGAGGAGGAACATTCAGAGTAAAGATGCTGGAGGAGGAACATTCAGAGTAAAGATGCCGGAGGAGGAACATTCAGAGTAAAGATGATGGAGGAGGAACATTCAGAGTAAAGATGCTGGAGGAGGAACATTCAGAGTAAAGATGCTGGAGGAGGAACATTCAGAGTAAAGATGCTGGAGGAGGAACATTCAGAGTAAAGATGCTGGAGGAGGAACATTCAGAGTAAAGATGCTGGAGGAACATTCAGAGTAAAGATGCTGGAGGAAGAACATTCAGAGTAAAGATGCCGGAGGAGGAACATTCAGAGTAAAGATGCTGGAGGAGGAACATTCAGAGTAAAGATGCTGGAGGAGGAACATTCAGAGTAAAGATGCTGGAGGAGGAACATTCAGAGTAAAGATGCTGGAGGAGGAACATTCAGAGTAAAGATGCTGGAGGAACATTCAGAGTAAAGATGCTGGAGGAGGAACATTCAGAGTAAAGATGCTGGAGGAGGAACATTCAGAGTAAAGATGCTGGAGGAGGAACATTCAGAGTAAAGATGCTGGAGGAGGAACATTCAGAGTAAAGATGCTGGAGGAACATTCAGAGTAAAGATGCTGGAGGAACATTCAGAGTAAAGATGCTGGAGGAGGAACATTCAGAGTAAAGATGCTGGAGGAGGAACATTCAGAGTAAAGATGCTGGAGGAGGAACATTCAGAGTAAAGATGCTGGAGGAGGAACATTCAGAGTAAAGATGCTGGAGGAGGAACATTCAGAGTAAAGATGCTGGAGGAGGAACATTCAGAGTAAAGATGCTGGAGGAACATTCAGAGTAAAGATGGTGGAGGATGAACATTCAGAGTAAAGATGCTGGAGGAGGAACATTCAGAGTAAAGATGCTGGAGGAGGAACATTCAGAGTAAAGATGCTGGAGGAGGAACATTCAGAGTAAAGATGCTGGAGGAGGAATATTCAGAGTAAAGATGCTGGAGGAGGAACATTCAGAGTAAAGATGCTGGAGGAGGAACATTCAGAGTAAAGATGCTGGAGGAGGAACATTCAGAGTAAAGATGCTGGAGGAGGAACATTCAGAGTAAAGATGCTGGAGGAGGAACATTCAGAGTAAAGATGCTGGAGGAGGAACATTCAGAGTAAAGATGCTGGAGGAGGAACATTCAGAGTAAAGATGCTGGAGGAACATTCAGAGTAAAGATGCTGGAGGAACATTCAGAGTAAAGATGCTGGAGGAGGAACATTCAGAGTAAAGATGCTGGAGGAGGAACATTCAGAGTAAAGATGCTGGAGGAACATTCAGAGTAAAGATGCTGGAGGAACATTCAGAGTAAAGATGATGGAGGAGGAACATTCAGAGTAAAGATGCTGGAGGAGGAACATTCAGAGTAAAGATGCTGGAGGAACATTCAGAGTAAAGATGCTGGAGGAACATTCAGAGTAAAGATGATGGAGGAGGAACATTCAGAGTAAAGATGCTGGAGGAGGAACATTCAGAGTAAAGATGCTGGAGGAGGAACATTCAGAGTAAAGATGCTGGAGGAACATTCAGAGTAAAGATGCTGGAGGAGCAACATTCAGAGTAAAGATGCTGGAGGAACATTCAGAGTAAAGATGCTGGAGGAGGAACATTCAGAGTAAAGATGCTGGAGGAGGAACATTCAGAGTAAAGATGCTGGAGGAGGAACATTCAGAGTAAAGATGCTGGAGGAGGAACATTCAGAGTAAAGATGCTGGAGGAGGAACATTCAGAGTAAAGATGCTGGAGGAGGAACATTCAGAGTAAAGATGCTGGAGGAGGAACATTCAGAGAAAGATGGAGGAGGAACATTCAGAGTAAAGATGCTGGAGGAGGAACATTCAGAGTAAAGATGGAGGAGGAACATTCAGAGTAAAGATGCTGGAGGAACATTCAGAGGAAGAGATAAAGAAGTCTATACTGTAGATACATAAGCCTGGAAAAGTATTCAGCATTCAGAATAAGAGTTGCTCCCCTTATGTAAACACTAGAGGGTTGTCATGGTTACAGATTACTAGTTACTCTGTTTATAATGTAATAAGTAATGTAACTATTTCAATGACTTCATCAAAGTAATGTAACTTATTACTTTTCTTTTTTCTAACCAATGTTTTCATCTGTTAGTGTAAATGTTCCCTCCTTCTTTTCCTTCCTTTCTTTTTGTTCCTTCCTTCCTTGTGTCCTTCCTTCTTTGCTTCCTTTGCTTTCTTCGTTCATTCGTTCCTTCCTTCCTCCCTTCCTATTTTTCTTCCTTCCTTCCCTCCATCTGTCCTTCCTTCCTTTGTTTGTTTGTTCCTTCCTTCCATCTGTCCTTCCTTCCTTGTGTCCTTCCTTCTTTGCTTTCTTCGTTCATTCGTTCCGTCTTCCTTTCTTCCTATTTCCCTTTCTTCCTCCCTGTCTTCGTTCCTCCCTTTCTTCCTTCCTTCCTACCTTCTTTCCTTCCTTCCTTTCTTCCTTCCTCCTTTCTTCCTATTTCCCTTCCTTCCTTCCTCCCTGTCTTCGTTTCTCCCTTTCTTCCTTCCTTCCTACCTTCCTTCCTTCCTATTTTCCTTCCTTCCTCCCTTCCTTACTATTTTTTAAGAAATTAGGTAAAAACCCTCCTGAGTAAAATCTTAAAGGTGTGACTTCAGATGTAATCTCCTTTGTAATCAACATGTTCATCAGTAACTGTAACAATTACACTTACATTTATTTTAATCTTATAATTAAATTATGTAAAATTAAATGTGAAGGGCTGTGTTGTATTTAAATGCACTTCATATCTCTTACTGAACCATAATTGTATGTATTTTTTTTTCATATGTCAGCGTTTATGTCCAAGACAGATTCCCCTTGAGACACATAAAGTAATCTTGTCTCTTTGATGTTTTTCTGATCATTAACCAATCCCATGTGCCGACTCACATCAACTATGACTTCATCTGCTAATAGCTATTACTACTACTAACCATTAAGTTACAAGCCTCATGCATCTTAGCTCCATTATTGTCCAAACAAAACTATTAAAAACACATCAGCGAACTGTCCTTCTGCTCCAAATACCCACTAGAGACCAAACGTGGATTCATCCACCGCTGAAAATAGTCCCCAACAAAATTACTATTTCCTCCTGTTTGAGTGATGATTGCTAATAACTACAGAGGCCAGCTGTTTGAGGAAATTACTGAGCCTATTTTAAAAAAAACTGAATCTCCTTTTAGTTTTCTCCTTTTTGACTTTGTTACCACCTGGCTCAAGGCTGGCAAGAAGAAAGGAGGCCACACACACACACACACACACACACACACACACACACACACACACACACACACACACACACAGATATTTCCATCAAAAAAGAAATGTATTTACCTCAAACCAAATAAACATTAACCACTTAACGTACGCTATTCCGTCTACGGGACGGGACGGATGTTAGGAGGTAGCCACAAGTTCTTCTGGATGTTTTAAACACCAACCCTTAAACATATATATTCATGCCGTACATTGTTAGAAAGCTTAGATTCCCCTGATTCATTCAAGACCACTCACGACTTATATGGTTGCTCACAGCCGTAATAGTATTAGCTGTTAGCTCGGCTAGCCCCTCAGCTAAGTGAGAAAAGCTATAATGCTACATACCTTCAAAGTCTTCCCTTTATCCACAACGATCATCTTATGACTCAGGACTTTCTGTACAGCTCGCCAAGTTCTTATAAAAGAAATATTTTCCTCAATATGTCCATGTATTAATTAACTAATGCAGGGTTTGTAAAATATGCAAAACATGCACCTATTTTTATGTTTTTTATGACATGGTTACAGACATTCAGGGACCTCTAAACGGGATATAGACACAATGAAGCCACAGCCACAGGTCTTGGCTTCATGCAGTCCAAATTTGGAGTGAAAAGACCAAAAAATGAGTTATTTTTCAACAGATATGTCCATGAAAAAAAAGTTCGCTCCACTGAAAAAAAGGCTCCGCCCCTTTTATACGGAGCGGACAATTCCATTGGCTGGAACAGCTTTCAATCAATCCCACGTTGTCGTTGTCATCGATCACATGTTCTCATTGGCTTTGGAGGCACGTGCTGCCTCATCCTTAGCACTGATTGGCTGGTGTGTAGTGTCGTATGAAACAGGAGGAGCTCACGGGTCAAGGACGTAAACAAAACAGTCACGTGTCCCACAGATGAACTTGCAGGCCAGGAAATGACGTAAAAGGGACCGTATATGGTTTGTTCCGTGTGTATTACGTTACGTGTTGGACTAAATACATGGACATATTGAGGAAAATATTTCGGTTATATGGAAACGGATTTCATATTTCACAAGAATGGATACTTGGCGAGCTGTACAGAAAGTCCTGAGTCATAAGATGATCGTTGTGGATAAAGGGAAGACTTTGAAGGTATGTAGCATTATAGCTGTTTTTACTTTAGCTGAGTGGCTAGCCGAGCTAACCGCTAATACTATTACGGCTGTGAGCAACCATATAATTCGTGAGTGGTCTTGAATGAATCGGGACAATCTAAGCTTTCTAACAATGTACGGCATGAATATATATGTTTAAGGGTTGGTGTTTAAAACATTCAGAAGAACTTGTGGCTACCTCCCAACCTCCGACCCGTCCCGTAGGCGGAACAGCGTGTTTTAGGAAGTGTGTGGATGAGTATAAATCTTTTCTTTTATACAGTTTATGGTAAAAAAAAAAAAATGATGTAAAGTGCGTTGGCAGGTACAACAAACTAATTAAAAGGAGAAAGAAGACCTCGGTGGTTTCAAGTTAGCTACAGCGAGGGTATGTTCGCTTCCTGTTTTCAAAATAAAAGCACCCATTCTATCGTTACGGACCCGGTTTTCTTAATAATAAAAGGTAACGGGTGTTTTATTTTGTGAAAATGACAGGAAGTGTGTCACTAAACAGGTGTTATTTGGACAAATTAGCGTCACATTGTGGATCTAAAGGGCTACTTTACTTTCTTCCTAAAAAGGTTAGAAATGTGGATAAAGTGGTTTATTTACAGAGTTAGAGCTAAAATGAAATCAGCTTCAGCCTGATGATTTCAGCTCGGGTAGGAACCAAATGCATTGTGGGTTATCGTGTAGTTTACTACAGTGTAAACGGTCTGCTTACGACCAACGACGATCTGGTCGTTTAGTGTGTAGTATGTAGTATAGAAGTATGTAGTATGCGGTTTCGAACACAGCCTTTGGGTCTGTTCTAACCCTCATCCTTTCCTACTACTCGTACTAACTCTGACGTCATGTGAAGTATGTAGTGTGTTTCAACTGCGTAGTGATTTAGAGTATGTGAGAAGTTCCTGGATGGTTTACTAGATTCTCCAGAAATGCAGAGTATACATCAAAAGCTGACTACTCACACTCACATTACCCAAGATGCAACGCAACTTCTGAAAAAAAAAACCCAAAATACAAACGTCACAGATCACCACCTCGGTGGTTTCAAGTTAGCTACAGCGAGGGTATGTGCGCTTCCTGTTTTCAAAATAAAAGCACCTATTCTATCGTTATGGTTTTCTTAATAATAAAAGGCAAAGGGTGTTTTATTTTTGTGAAAATGACAGGAAGTGTAAACGGTCTGCTTACTATCTGGTTGTTTAGTGTGTAGGATGGAAGTATGTAGTGGTATGTAGTATGTAGTGGTTTGTAGTATGCGGTTTCGAACACAGCCTTTCTTTTGTTTCATTTTGTTTCTTTTTGAGGATGGGAGGCTTTGTTTCATTAAAGTAGGATACATATTTCCTTCATCTTTTGTTCTTTTTAGCCAGGCCTCCTGATTCCCATAATAGGCATTATTTAAGAATGAAATAATCATTGTTTTGACTCAGATGAAAATTAGCCCATATAGCTAACTCTGACTTAGTTAGCTATGTGTGCTAATTTTCATCTGTTGTCCTTAGCTAGTTCTTAAGAAAGCAACCTGTAGTAGTAGTAGTAGTAGTAGTAATAATAATAATAATAATAATAATAATAATAATAATAATCATCATAACAATCATTAGAAAGCCAAAGAATAAGTCTACATTTTAATGATTGTGTGTTTATTTACATCCACAAAAGGAATGATAAGAAGTGTCTTCATGTTCCTCTTCTCAAATAATCCAACAAAGTAAAAAGTGAAGTTAAAAAAAGTGAGAGGGAAAAAAAGGAAAGCTTCAAAAGGTCAAAGACATACCTTTCTTTCTTTCTTTCTTTTTTTTAGAAAGCAGTAATAAACTGCACACAAGTCTCATAGCGAGCCGAACACTCCTGTTAAAGCCATAAGGTGCCTGTTAGAAATCAATAAAATACTTTCACTTCCTCAATAACACATCTGTCCGAACCTTTCAGCGCCTCCTGTTCCTGTTTCGTGCCTGTGTTTCTTTTTTTTTTATATATATATATATACAGTTTACCGTTTTCTCCCGTCCTTCAGTCCTTCAGTCCTCCTGGGTGCTGTGCAGGAAGTGTGGTGCATCGATGGGGAAAAGGACACGGGGAAATATAATTGCTGACTTTGGTGAGACTGAAAATGTGAGACCTTTTCACACGGTCCCTAAAGGTTTGATTCATATCGTGTGTGTGTGTGTGTGTGTGTGTGTGTGTGTGTGTGTGTGTGTGTGTGTGTGTGTGTGTGTGTGTGTGTGTGTGTGTGTGTGTGTGTGTGTGTGTGTGGACCAAATCTGTCAGCTCGTCAAATGTGAGTGTAACTTTAAGATCAAATGTCCATCAGGAAGTCAAGCTGTCAGTAAAAAAACAGCTTTTATTTTGACACTGATGATTTCCTTTCATCTCTCCTCTGAATACTAAACACTTCCGCTTTTATTTAAACTAATTTAACACATTGGAAAATAATCCTAACCCTAATTACAGAAAAGGAGGGGAATGCAGATGAGGGGTTTTGTTAACTAATGATGAGGTAAATGGCAACGTGAAGAAAAGGTCATATAATTCAGATTTACAGTCATTATCCTGCAGGTCAGCTGATTCCCTTGTGTTTTAGACGGGGGTTTGATTTCAACTCCACTCATAATCTAAATGCCAAACTCACATTTTAAACACCAATCAGCTCAGGTTGTAAATGTGACTCATATGAATCGAGTCTGTTCTGACATGTGGAAAAAAGCTTTAGACCCCAAAATTCTTCCTCAACACACTTTAAGCTGATTTGGGACTCTGAGTTTAGTTGTTTAGTGTGAAGGAGGATGCTGGATTCAGATGAGATTTTCCCAGGCAGGGAGTTCTGGTCCTCTGAAATGAGGCCAACGCGGAAGTAACTTAGAACTGCATTCTATCAAAAGGCCACCAGGGGGCGACCGTCTCTATATAAGTCAATGGAGAATTCACCAACTTCTCACTTGATTTCTAACCTCAGTAAACGTTTTCAAAATGTGTTTATGGTCTCAATCGCTAGTTTAAAGCCTTCTTCAATGCAGTATGATGTTCATTTGGGACATTTTGGCCTCCCTGATTTTATATGTGACGATAAAGCAGGGTATGCATTAGGGCGTGGCTACGTCCTGATTGACAGGTTGATTGACCAATGTCCTCGAGATCCAGCCCTCGTAACCATAGCAACCTCCCCGCTCCGCCCATGGCCCCGCCTTATGCCCATATAAGTAGAATCCGTGTTTTTATTTTTCCCAGCATGCACCTGAAATTTTCAAGATGGCGCTGGCCAGATTAGAAACTATTGGCTTCGGAGCAGCAGTACACAAACCAATGGGTGACATCACGGATGTTGCGTCCATTTCTTTTAAACAGTCTGTGGATTTGAGCAATAAATCATAATTAAGCATTAAGGCCTGCAGTGTGAATGTAGCCTTTGATTGAATCAGCACTCTTTATCACTCACACACCAATCACAGCCATTCTCACAACAAGGCGGTCCATTTGAAATAATGACTCCCACCTACACAGATCTTTCTTCACTGTTGCTGTCAATTTTTCTCAATTCACGTTTAATAAATGCATGTTTTTTTATTTATTCATAGCTAATTATAATGATTAAATTCTCAGTGGAGTTTATATATCTTTGTCACATTTGAGGGATCATTGCTAAAAAATGTGTATTGGCCAATATAACCTACCTGAATCTACTTTACTCCTTTATGTGTGTTATATCTGTGTTTTATTCAGCATCAAAAACAAACAACACAACACACTAAGGAGAAGTGTGTGACCTTCAGTGCTTCCATCCGTAGCAGCAGCAGCAGTGTTGTTGTTGTTTTAGTTGTTTTTTCTTTCTAAATGTGACAGCGTGATACTGAAGTGAAATATGTGCTGAAGTCTGAAGTCTCTGCTGCTGCTGCTGCTGCTGGAGCCTCACAGTCAGGTTTCATTAGAGCAGTCTGCTCGGCCATCATGGAAGCCAGCGGCCCTGAGACGACACGGCCATTCATCACGGCTGACACACACACACACACACACACACACACACACACTGGCACATATCAGATTTAAGGCACAAACATGTTGTTGAAGTGCACCTGTTGTTTTAAATGGCCGATTGCGCAGAGAAAAGTGTCATGAGGCACGTTAAACTACCTTGACGCCCCTGCTGTGACCCGGCTTCAATGTTAGAGCGTCCAATGAGGACTCAACGACCCGAGAGCTTTGTGCTTTCTGCAATGGAAAAAGAAAGAGAGAGAGAGAGAGAGAGAGAAGGTAGAGAGAGCAAAGCAGTGAATGAGGAAAATCAAAGGTTATTTATAAGAAATATGTAGGAGGAAGAAAAATAAGGGAGGAGAAAGAAAGAAAGAAAGAAAGAAAGAAAGAAAGAAAAAGTTCCAGGAACGACCTTTTCCGTTACAAAAAGGTACCTACTCAATGTGGGCGGGGTCGTCATAGCAACGGCTCCGCAAAACTGCCGTGACTTCGTTTTATACGCGACACAAACACATAAACAATGGAGGACATGGTGTAGGAAGGAAGGAAGAAGGAAGGAAGGAAGGAAGGAAGGAAGGAAAGTGGGCTGGATTGGACCATGGTCACCATGGTCACCAATGGCGATGGTGTACTTCCTGCTGTATGTGGCTTTCTGTCACACACAAAGCAACTAAATTGAGCCGTATGGATGTAACTCTGTTGCCGGTATTTAAAAATGGCGGGTTTGACTCTTGTGTGGGACGGCTCATGACTCTTCCAGCAACAACTCTTCTGACCAATCAGTGTCCGGCAGTCTGTTGACGTCACATTTAGTATCGGCTCGGCTCGCTTGGAACCTCAGCAGAGCAGGTACTAAAAAGGACCGGGTACTATCCCTAGTGGAAACGTGCTGGAACTGTGTAGTGGAAAAGCTCCATTAGATTGCTGTTTTATCCAGACTCAAATATATCAGCAACTCTTTAGAAGGATCGCCATTAAATTTATTCCAGTTATTCACATTTCCATCAGAATAAATCCCTCTAACTTCGGTGCTCCTTTGACTTTTAGCTGCAGGTGCCAGCAGCTGATTAACATTTCCTCTCCTCTAGTTAAACATCTTGACATTTACTTGATGGATTAACACAACTTCTCCTCCTCCAGACGTCTGTGCTTCCCACGCCGTGAGTCCTGCTAAATTTGGAGAATCCCATTAGAGCTGATATTTCAGGTTCAGAGAGCTGAAATGTCTCCGTGAAGCGTAATGTGACATTCCTGAAATTGATAACAGCTTCGCTCCTTCTTCAATATTCACTTTTCTAACCTTCTCCCGTCTCCTTAGCTGCTCCTCGTTTCCCTCGGCAACATCATGCAACGATTACTGCTACTATTTTAACCTTTGGTGTCGTCCTCCCGGGTCAAATTGACCCTGTCTGTTCCTTCTTTCCTCCGTCCTCCCTTCCTTCTTTCCTTCCTTCCTCCTGCCTTTCCTTCCTTCCCTCCCTCCTTTCTTTCCTTCTTCCTCCCTACCTTCCTCCTTTCCTTCCTTCCTCCCTCCCTTCTTCCATCCTTCCTTCCTCCCTTCCATCCTTCCTTCCTCCCTTCCTTCCTTCTTCCTCCTTTCCTTCCTTCTTCCATCCCTCCTTTCCTCCCTCCCTCCCTCCCTTCCATCCTTCTTTCCTCCCTCCTTTCTTTCTTTCCTTCCTTCCCTCCTTTCCTTCTTTCTTCCTCCATCCCTTCCATCCTTCCTTCTTCCTCCCTTTCATCCTTCATTCCTCCCTCCTTTCCATCCTTCCTTCCTTCTCCCTTCCTTCCATCCTTCCGTCTTCCTCCCTTCCTACCTCCCTTCCTTCCTCCCTTCCTTCCTTGAACGTTGGCTAAAGCTGCATAAAACAATTGGCTATTTATTTTTTGACTCATTGGTTAATTTATTGTTCTATAAAATATCCAAAAATGGTGAAAAACGTCGATCACATCCCCCAAATAAAGCTTTAATCATATTTATTGATCAGTCACATCGACTATTGATGCTTTCTAAACACATCTGAGCTTCATAATTTAGTATAGACAGACACACACACACACACACACACACACACACACACACACACACACACAAGACACTTTTTCTCATTTCCTGTTATATCTGAACTTCCCCCCCCTCCTGCTGCTGCCTTCATTTCATCATATCACACTCTTTAAGTCCAACACTGTCAAACACAATCGCACACCATTCACTTCCTTTTTTTATTTTACCCACCTATGGATACATACACACACACACACACACACACACACACACACGCACATCTGGCTTCATGACTAAATATTTAATGAAAGTGTCGGAGCAGCTTACTGTATTCAGACGCTTCGGAGCTGCTGATGGAATATTTATACCCGATAGAGGAGACAGCTGCTTTAATGACAGCCGGCCCTTTGAAGTCATCTTTCTGTCCTCCAACATAGAGAGAGAGAAAGAGAGAGCGAGAGAGAGAGAGAGAGACAGAGAGAGAGAGAGAGAAGTGAACAGTAGACTATGAAAGAGAGAGAGAGAAGAGAGATGCATTAGTAGCCTCAGACTGCCCGCTGTTAATTGATTGCTCTCTGCTGAGACACCTGATGTGATGTTATTGCGGTGGGATTTCTCTCCCTGAGGTGATTTTGGGACGAGGGGGGGGGGGGGGGGGGGTTTGGATGCTGCTGAATCAGTGTTTGGGGCGTGCCGTCGGCGGGTCGCTGCAGCCGCAGGTGGTCAGACAGATGCACCTGTTTGTTTCCGTGGCGTTGATGGATCTTTCTGAATATGTTTTCTATGAGGGAAGCAGACTCTACGTGACCAACAGTAAATGGACACCATGCGATTTTAAACATTGTTATGGTTTTGGCTTCTGTTCCAATGAAGGACAATTTAATCGAAAAATAATGGAAACCGACATTTAGAAACTCTAATGGACTTAATCTTGCTCATGTCAATTAATCGTGGTGAGTTTTTGAATATGTTTAGGGAGCCTTGCACTGTTTTTCTCACTTGTGTGACAAAGATAACAGGATTTCATGAAAAGATCAACAACTCCCAAATGTATTGAGTGAAACATTGACTGTAATGTGCAAATGTATGAACTCTACCAAGTTAATCTTATATTAGACATTGGAAATTAGAGCATGACCACCAGCTAATGTTTTACTACCAGAAGTCAATGTTTAATCACCAAATATATTGAACTACTATTGTCACTTTTATAAGATACTAATAGAATATTTAAAAAGGGTTTAAATGTATTCCTAAAAGGTTGAAAGGCCTTTTATGAGTTGAGTTGAGTTAAAAAAAACATTATTACAGGTTTAATAAGTACATTTTTTACCCTATTCTCTGTTTAGTTGTTTGACTTTCAAAATAAAAGTGGTAACCGTTTGCATGAATAATGAATGAATCTTCCAAAAATCTGCAGTAAAAACTTCTGTGTGTTTTTAATGCTCATAGTTTTATAATGAGTTTTTTTACCCCATTTTCTATTGTTGTATTTGACTTTCAAAATAAAAGCGGCAACCGTTTGCATGAATAATGAATTAATCTTCCAAAAATCTGCAAGAAAACTTTCCCAGATGAGCTGAGAGTCTGTTTTAATGCTCATAGTTTTATAATGTGTGTTTTATTTCCCTATTTTCTGTTGTTGTGTTTGACTTTCAAAATAAAAGTGACGCCCGTTTTGCATGAATAATGAATTAATCTTCCAAAAATCTGCAGGAAAAACTTCTCAGACTGTGTTTTAATGCTCATAGTTTTATAACCACATGCTCAGTTATCACATATGTGTACTTTTAGGCCATGCTGTGCTCTAAAATATGTAAATATCTAAACATATATGGAAACAAACCCTATTAAAATAGTATAAAAGTAGTTTTAAAAGTATAAAAAGTAAGTGTTGAAGGAAGATTCATATAATAAAAGACTTTGCAGAGTTGTTTGATCTTTATCCAAAATATTGTTTTAAAGCTTTTCAGTATCTAGAGTCTAAAAGAATCAAGAAACAGTGTGAATGTTAAGACAACAAAGCACAAGCAAAGAGAAAAGAGAAAAGTCTCTGAGGGAGGAGAGAGATGTTGCAATCCTTCCCTTCATCCCTTCATCCCTTCATCTCCTCCTCGGTGCTTTCTGACAAGAGTTAAAAGTAAAATAACAAAAAAAACATACACACCTATACCTCCGCTTCTCCTCGCTCTACTCGCTAACCCAGTTTCTCGCCTGTGTCTTGTGGTGTTGAGATAATCTGAGAGGAAGAGGACGAGGAGGAGGAGGAGGAGGAAGAAAGAGAATGTGAGATTGGGCTCCCACATCTCAGCTGGAGACTGAGTGAGGAGACGCAGCGTTGGCTCTCTATCAGGAATCAATCAGTTTAAACCACGTTAGAAAGACTCGTGATGTTTTAGAGGAGGCGGATCTGAGGCTCACTCTGTGCTCTACTATCTGACCTGGTTCATATTATTTTCATTTTGAACACAGTTATTGATCCTGATGGTGTGTGTGTGTCAGTCAGTATGTCGTCTTCAAAATAAAAGTCCCTGCTGCAGAAACACAACTATTATTTAATGTGACTCTGCTACGGTTACATGTTGAGATGTTTTAAACTTAATAAAAGACGTGGTTAGGCAAGGTAGCTTTATTTATATATCGTGCATTTCATACCCAATGGCGACTTAAAAACATGCACATTGAAAAATAAAAATAAAATCCAATAATAGTAAAAATATGGAAACATTAAAACATACAATTTAAAAACAACCCTCAATTTAAAAACAACCCTCTCTGCACACAGACTAATAATATCCTCCTTTCCTTCCTCCCTGCTACCGTCCTTCCTTCCTTCCTTCCTTCCTTCCTTCCTTCCTTCCTTCCATCCTTCCTTCCTTCTTTCCTTCCATCCAGCCATCCATCCATCCAGCCATGGAAAGAAGGGAAAAGTGATAGGAAGGAGGGTTAGGGTTAGAAAGGAGGGAAGGAAAGACAAAAGGAAGGAAGGAAGGAAGGAAGGAAGAAAGGAAAAGAAGATGAAGGAAAGATGAAAGGAAGAAAGGATGGAGGGAAGGAAACAAAGAAGTAAATAAGACAAGGAAGGAAGGTAGGAAGGGAGGAAGGAAGGAAAGAAGACAATGAAAAGAAGATGAAGGAAAGATGGAAGAAAGAAAGGACAGAGGGAAGGAAACAAAGAAGTAAATAAGACAAGGAAGGAAGGAAAGGAAGAAAGGAAACAAAGAAGGAAAGAAGACAAGGAAAAGAATATGAAGGAAAGATGGAAGGAAGGGGGGACAAAGGGAAGGAAACAAAGAAGTAAATAAGACAAGGAAGGAAGGAAAGGAAGAAAGGAAAAGAAGATTAAGGAAAGATGGAGGGAAGGAAACAAAGAAGGAAAGATGACAGGAGGGTAGGAAGGAAAAGTAGGTCGAATTTGGACGCCTTGGCGGGCCGGTTCTGGTCCACGGGCCGCATGTTTGACATCCCTGATATAGATATAAAATAAATGTCCTTATAAGGAAGTTTAAATATGTCAGTATATAAAGTAAAATGCTGTGTGATGTATTAATGACTTGTGTCAGTATTAATTAGAACATGTGACTACAAACACTACAGAGCCTTTCATCTCTCTCACTGCACGCTGCGTTTAAAGCTTCTTCTTCTTCTGTGGTGGAAATGATTTAAAGCTTCTTCTTCTGTGGTGGAAATGATTTAAAGCTTCTTCTTCTGTGGTAGAAATGATTTAAAGCTTCTTCTTCTGTGGTAGAAATGATTTAAAGCTTCTTCTTCTGTGGTAGAAATGATTTAAAGTCATTTAAAGAAACAAAATGATTAAAATGTTCCCCGCTGGAAACCTGCAGGCTCCTGTCAGTCCTCAGGATCCATGCTGCTTTCTACTTTCTCTGGCAGGCTGAGAAAATGTGTTTATATATTAAAAGCTGTGTAGGATCAGAGGAGAGGGGCGGCATCTAGAAATACCACATACATACATTTTATATTTATATATATTTATATATATATTTATATAAAAAGAAGATGTGAAGAAGAAGAAGAAAGGAAGATGACATGAGGTTTCACTTCTCTTTAGAGACGCTTCACTGACTTTAACTTTAAAATACAATTAAATATGATTCAGATAAGAGTTTGACTAATAAATTGGACCTCTCTCTCCTCTCTCTCTCTCTCTCTCTCTCTCTCTCTCTCTCTCTCTGTATCTCTCTCGCTCTCTCTCTCTCTCTCTCTCTCTCTCTCTCTCTCTCTCTCCTCTCTCTCTCTCTCTCTCTCTCTCTCTCTCTCTCTCTCTCTCTCTCTCTCTCTCTCTCTCTAACTGTCTGTGTATGTCTCTCTCTTCTCTCTTCTATCTCTCTCTCTCTCTCTCTCTCTCTCTCTCTAACTGTCTCTCTGTCTCTCTTCTCTCTTCTATATCTCTCTCTCTCTCTCTCTCTCTCTCTAACTGTCTCTCTGTCTCTCTCTTCTCTCTTCTATCTCTCTCTCTCTCTCTCTCTCTCTCTCTCTAACTGTCTGTGTATGTCTCTCTCTTCTCTCTTCTATCTCTCTCTCTCTCTCTCTCTCTCTCTCTAACTGTCTCTCTGTCTCTCTCTTCTCTCTTCTATCTCTCTCTCTCTCTCTCTCTCTCTCTCTCTCTGTCTCTCTCTCTCTCTCTCTCTCTCTCTCTCTCTCTCTCTCTCTCTCTCTCTCTCTCTCTCTCTCTCTCTCTCTCTCTCTCTCTCTCTCTCTCTATGTCTCTCTCTCTGTCTATGTCTATGTCTCTTTCTCTCTCTCTCTCTCTCTCTTGCTACATCTCCATCTGACATTCCTTCCGTACATGTCAAATATGATATATTCCTCTTTCTTTCAATATTTAACGCCTGCCTGTACCTGAGGGTTTGAAGGTGCTCTGATATAAAGCTCGTAGCATGCATTATAATTTCAGACTCTCAGCAGGAAGCAGCAGCAGCACTTCCTGTTTGGATTCAGACAGCAGCTGAGTGACGTTTGTTAAATTGATTTGATTGGTGCTCCTGTCACTGAAATATGAGTTTTCAGTTATTTTGGGTTCATAAAGACACAAAAAGCAGCTTGAAGATCTTTGAGATGTGTTTTAATGATTGTCTTTGTTAGTGATTCTGGTTTTACATTAATATCCAAAAACATCTTTTCTCAAACTAGGTCATATGTTTAGGCCTTTTTTAATATAATCATGTCTGCTCTATAAACCACTAATGAGCCTTTTTATCATCTGGTTATGAAACTTGATGGTTAAACTCAGAAATGGACCCAACATGATGTTAATGCAGTCAGTTATTATTTCATCCATTCATAATTAATGCTGCTTTCTTCCATTTGTTCTCATAGAAGAGACATGTCAGTAATATTCTGGTTATTAGCAGTTTTGTCTTATTTGCGTCTCATTAAATCAGTTGTGATGTTGATGTGTTGCTATGGCGACTGTATAAACAAAATTACAACATTTTAGAGAGAATATGCTTATTTTATTCCTTATGTCACGTCTGTGTGTTTAATTCAGAGCTTTCCTTCCTTCTTCCTCCCTTTCATCCTTTCATCCTTCCATCCTTCCAGCTTTCCTTCCTTCTTTCCTCTGTCCTTCCATCTTTCCTTCTCCCTACTTTCCCTCTTTCTTCCTCCCTTCTTCCATCTTTCCTTCCTTCTTCCTCCCTTTCATCCTTCCTTCCTCCTTTCCTTCCTTCTTCCTCCCTTTCATCCTTCCTTCCTCCTTTCCTTCCTTCTTCCATCCATCCATCCTTCCTCCTTTCCTTCTTCCTACCTTCCCTTTTCTTCCTCCCTTCCATCCTTCCTCCCTCCTTTTCTTCCTTCTTCCTCCCTTTCCTTCCTAGCTTGTCTTCATATTTCAGACTGTTGTGTCTCTCTTTGTCTGAGCGCTCTGCTTCAATCTTTATCTCCAACTCATCCCTCATTCAACTTCTCTCTCACTTCATCTCTCCTTTTGTGCTTTTTTTGTCGAAGCTGCAAAAACATGACGAACAAACAAAGAGAGCGTCAGATTCATGTTATTATTATTATTATTATTATTATAGGAGAGAGTAACAGCTCTACATCCTGACTCATAAATAACGTTGATCTCATTATTAATGCGCTCTCACGTCATCAAATCAAGTTTTCGGAGCTAAATTGAGACGAGTTGAATTATAATGATGTTAAATGTGTTATTTCCTGCAGATGATAAAACACGTAGCTGAAATACATTAAAGTCATTTTTTAAAACAACTTTCATCCTTTTACCCGTCAACAGTCATCATGCTAATGTGGTTATTTTTTTTCTTCCTTCTAGATTTGATAGATTTTAATCAAGATATAAAAGTTGTGTTATTTGAACCTGCAGGGGATGTTCACATGTTACAGCAGAGATTATTATAATAGCAAATAAAATAATTATATAAATATTCATGTAAATAATGATCCAATAGAGAAACTCAGAGAGCCTTATGTGATAAAGTGTGACGTTAATGTTAGTTACTGTTAGTAGTTAAAGTGTTTAAAGTGTATCTACTATATTTAATACAAATATGGCTACACATTAAAAGTTACTGGTATAAAATGAGGCATTTTGGTAATAAATTCCTCCCTCCCTCCTACCTTCCTTCACTCCTTCCTTCTCCCTTCCTTTATTTCCTTCTTCCTCCCTTCCTTCCTCCCTTCCTTCCTTCTTCCTTCCCTCCTTCCTCCCTCCTTTCCTTCCTTCTTCCTCCCTTCCATCCATCCATCCTTCCTTCCTTCCTTCCTTCCCTCCTTTCCTTCCTTCTGTCTGTCCTCCCTCCCTCCTTCTTTCCTTCCTTCCCTCCTTCCTTCCTCCCTCCTTTCCTTCCTTCTTCCTTCCTTCCTTCCCTCCTTCCCTCCTTGCTCCCTCCTTTCCTTCCTTCTTCCTCCCTTCCATCCATCCATCCTTCCTTCCTCCCTCCTTTCCTTCCTTCCTTCCTTTCCTTCCTTCCGTCTGTCCTCCCTCCCTCCTTCTTTCCTTCCTTCCTTCCTCCTTTCCTCCTTCTTCCTTCCTTCCTTCCTTCCTCCCTTCTTCCTCCCTTCCTTCCTTCCTTCCTTCCTTCCTTCCTTCCTTCCTTTCCTTCCTTCCGTCTGTCCTCCCTCCCTCCTTCTTTCCTTTCTTCCCTCCTTCCTTCCTCCCTCCTTTCCTTCCCTCCTTCTCCCTCCTTTCCTTCCTTCTTCCTCCCTTCCATCCATCCTTCCTTCTTCCTTCCTTCCTTCCTTCCCTCCTTCCTCCCTCCTTTCCTTCCTTCTTCCTCCCTTCCATCCATCCTTCCTTCCTTCCTTCCTTCCTTCCTTCCTTTCCTCCTTCCTTCCAAAATGATCCATCTATAAAATATCTATATGGAGAAACCTTTTACAGTGCTGCGTGCGGCATATGATAATTATATATTTAGAAAGTAGAATTTTAAGTGATTCATTACAATATGATTAGTTCAATTTCCATTTTGTGAATTTCAAAATAAAAGAACAGTCATGTATTTCCTCATTAATAATTAATATAAAAATATAGTTAAAATCTCATTTAATTATTAATATAACTGAACATTATCATTATTATTATTATTATTATTATTATTATTATTATTATTATTATTATTACACCAGAGCAAACATCCTCCTTCCCCTCAGGTTGCAGATTAACAGTCTACTACAGGGGTGTCAAACATGCGGCCCGTGGGCCAGAACCGGCCCGCTAAGGCGTCCAATCCGGCCCACTTCTCACCTACTTCCTGTCTTCTTTTCCTTCCTATACCCCTCCTGTCATCTGTCCTTCTTTCCTTCTCCCTTCTTACTTCTTTCCTTCTTTGTTTCCTTCCTTCCCTCCATCCGTCCTTCCTTCCATCTTTCCCTAATTTTGTCTTCCTTCCTTCCTGCCTGCCTGCCTTCCTTCCTTCCTTCCTTCCTTGTCTTCTTTCCTTCTTTGTTTCCTTCCTTCCCTCCATCCTTCTTTCCTTCCATCTTTTCTTCATCTTATTTTCCTTTCTTCCTTTCCTTCCTAATCCCTTTTCCTTTCTTCCTTCCTTCCTTCCTTGTCTTCTTTCCTTCTTTGTTTCCTTCCCTCCCTCCGTCCTTCCTTCCTTCCTTCCATCTTTTCTTCATCTTCTTTTCCTTTCTTCCTTTCCTTCCTAATCCCTTTTCCTTCCTTCTTTCCTTCCGTCCTTCCTACCTTTCTTTTGTCTTTCCTTCCCTCCCTTCTTTCCATCCTTGTTTCCTTCCTTCCTCCCTCCCTTCCATCTACTATATATATATATATATAGGAGGAAACACATGATAATCTTATAGAAAATAAAATGTAATAAATCCTCACTTCCTCTGCTGCTCCTCTTCAACGCTCACAACCATACAGACTCCTCTACACGTCTCTGCCTTCCTTCCTTCCTTCCTTCCTTCCTTCCTTCCATCTTTCCCTAATTTTCTTTTCCTTTCTTCCTTTTCTTCCTTCCTTCCTTCCTTGTCTTCTTTCCTTATTTGTTTCCTTCCCTCCGTCCTTCCTTCCTTACATCTTTTCTTCATCTTCTTTTCCTTTCTTCCTTTCCTTTCTTCCTTTCCTTTCTTGTCTCCTTTCCTTCCTTCCTTCCTTTTTACGTCCTTTCTTCCACCCTTCCGTCCTTCCTGCCTTCCTTCCGTCCTTCCTTCCTTACTTACTACCTTCCTTTTGTCTTTCCTTCCCTCCCTTCTTTTCATCCTTGTTTCCTTCCTTGTTTCCTCCCTTCCATCTTTTATTGATCCGGCCACATGAGATCAAATGTGGCCCTTGAACGAAAAAGATAATCTTATAGAGAATAAAATGTAATAAATCCTCACTTCCTCTGCTGCTCCTCTTCAACGCTCACAACCATACAGACTCGTCTACACGTCTCTGCCACAGGGAAGGAGAACATATAGGAGAGAGAAGAAGCAGCTAACAGCTCTCACCCATAAAGTTTTAATGAACTTTATATGGCTTCACCTGTCAGATTAAACCCACAGAGAGAGGGGGGAGGGGAGGCTGGGGGGGCTGGGGGGGGGGGGGGGGGGGGGTAGCTCATATAGGAAGAGATTTACTTACAGTGTCAGAGCTAATTCATTGTTATTTCAGGTGAAGAGCGACTCGACGCTATCAGAGGAGCCAAAGAAAGCTGTGAAATATGGATGTACATAACAAATGTGTTTTCCTTCCACTAATTACACGCTCCCCTCTCCTCCCCTCTCCTCTCCTCTCCTCTCCTCTCCTCTCTTCCTTCCCCCCCTCAAAACGCTTTTCAAGCAGCCTGGAGCCTTCCCCCCTGTCATCCTGGGTAGGAGATAAGGGCGTCAGCGTGGCGGTCTCTTTTCTAAGTGCATCCCTGTTATCGTTGTGTTCCATATGTACTGAGTGTTTACTGAGACCACGCTGGCAGGAATGTAAAATAACCTCCTCTCCTCCTCTCCTCCTCTCCTTCTCTCCTCCCCTCCTCCATTACTGGATCTACTATCCCTTCTTTATTTAGCCTTCTGTGAGGAAGAGAAATTAAGGTCAGCTGATCTGACAGGTCTCTGTGTGTGTGTGTGTGTGTGTGTGTGTGTGTGAAGAGGAAAGATGAAAGGATGCAAGGAAGGAGGGAATGAAGTAAAGAAGGAAGGAAGGAAGGACGGACTGAAGGAAGAAAGGAAAGGGAGAGAGGGAGGAAGGAAAGGAGGGAGGAAGAAGGAAGGAAGGAAAGGAGGGAGGATGGAAAGGAAAGAAGGAATGAAGGAAGGAAGGAAAGCAGGAAGGAAGGGTTGAAGGGAGGAAGAAGGAGGGAGGGAAGGAAGGAAGGGAGGAAGGAAAGGAAGGGAGGCAGAAAGAGGGAAGGAAGGAAGGGAGGAAGGAAAGAAGGAAGGGAGGAAAGGAGGAAGGATGGAAGGGAAGAAGAAGGAAGGGAGGAAGGGAAGGAAGGGTTCCATATGTACTGAGTGTTTACTGAGACCACGCTGGCAGGAATGTAAAGTATCCTCCTCTCCTCCTCTCCTCCATTACTGGATCTACTATCCCTTCTTTATTTAGCTTTCTGTGAGGAAGAGAGAAATTAAGGTCAGCTGATCTGACAGAGGTGTGTGTGTGTGTGTGTGTGTGTGTGTGTGTGTGTGTGTGTGTGTGTGTGTGTGTGTGTGTGTGTGTGTGTGTGTGTGTGTGTGTGTGTGTGTGTGTGTGTGTGTGTGTGTGTGTGTGTGTGTGTGTGTGTGTGTGTGTGTGTGTGTGTGTGTGTGTGTGTTAAGAGGAAAGATGAAAGGATGCAAGGAAGGAAGGACGGACTGAAGGAAGGAAGGAAAGGGAGGGAGGGAGGGAGGAAGGGAGGACAGTAAAGAAGGAAGGAAGGACTAAGGAAAGGAAGGGAGGAAGAAGGAAGGAAAGGAGGAAGGATGGAAGGGAGGAAGAAGGAAGGAAGGAAAGGAGGGAGGATGGAAAGGAGGAAAGGAATGAAGGAAGGAAGGAAAGCAGGAAGGAAGGGTGGAAGGGAGGAAGAAGGAGGGAAGGAAGGAAGGGAGGAAGGAAAGGAAGGGAGGCAGAAAGAGGGAAGGAAGGAAGGGAGGAAGGAAAGAAGGAAGGGAGGAAAGGAGGAAGGATGGAAGGGAAGAAGAAGGAAGGGAGGAAGGGAAGGAAGGGAGGTAGGGAGGAAAGGAGGAAGTATGGAAGGGAGGAAGGGAAGGAAGGGTTCCATATGTACTGAGTGTTTACTGAGACCACGCTGGCAGGAATGTAAAGTATCCTCCTCTCCTCCTCTCCTCCTCTCCTCCTCTCCTCCTCTCCTCCATTACTGGATCTACTATCCCTTCTTTATTTAGCCTTCTGTGAGGAAGAGAGAAATTAAGGTCAGCTGATCTGACAGGTGTGTGTGTGTGTGTGTGTGTGTGTGTGTGTGTGTGTGTGTGTGTGTGTGTGTGTGTGTGTGTGTGTGTGTGTGTGTGTGTGTGTGTGTGTGTGTGTGTGTGTGTGCGCGTGTGTGTGTGCGCGTGTGTGCGTGCGCGTGTGTGCGTGCGCGTGTGCGTGTGTGTGCGTGTGTGTGCGTGCGCGTGTGCGTGTGTGCGCGTGTGCGTGTGTGTGTGTGTGTGTGTGTGTGTGTGTGTGTGTGTGTGTGTGTGTGTGTGTGTGTGTGGGGTGAAAGTGTCATTATCAGTTTGAAGGAGATAAGAGATTCAAAATGATGTAAGTAGATGTGCAATATTTTTTATAAAGAGGAAAGAAGAAAGGATGCAAAGAGGGAATGATGGAAAAATGGGGGGAAGGGAGGAAGGAGATAAGTTAAGAAGGACATGAAGGAAATAAGGAAAGAAAGAAGGACATAGGGAAGGAAGAAAGGACATAAGGAAGTAAAAAAAGAAGAAAGTAAGGAGAGAAAGAAGGATCTAGGGAAATAAGAAAGAACAAAGGAAGTAAGGAAAGAAAGAAAGAAAGAAAGAAAGAAGGACATACAGAAGGAAATAAGTAAGTAAGAGAGGAAAGATAGAAGAAAGGACAAAAGGAATGAAAGAAAGAATGAAGGATATAGGGAAGGAAAGAAGGAAGTAAGGAAGGAAAGATGGATGGAAGGACAAGGATATTAAGAAAAAAAGATGACAGGGGGAAGGAAATAAGTTATAATGAAGGAAGGAAGCTAGATGTTACTTGGAGGTCACATCTGTGTGTGTGTGTGTGTGTGTGTGTGTGTGTGTGTGTGTGTGTGTGTGTGTGTGTGTGTAGCAGACAGTAGCGGGTCGAGCTGCAGCAGCTGATGAAAGAATAACAAGGAATCAAAGAATGAGACGAGATGAAGATGAGAAGAGCTTTTGTGGCGTGTGTGTGTGTGTGTGTGTGTGTGTGTGTGTGTGTGTGTGTGTGTGTGTGTGTGTGTGTGTGTGTGTGTGTGTGTGTGTGTACGATGACACCAATGATGAGAATCTCTATAATTGCTCTTAATGAGCACGAGGGTCAGAGTGTGTGTGAATCATTGCTCTGTGTGTGTGTGTGTGTGTGTGTGTGTGTGTGTGTGTGTGTGTGTGTGTGTGTGTGTGTGTGTGTGTGTGTCTGTGTGTCTGTGTAACATATTACACTACATTGCAGAACATTACAGTCATACACAGATGTAGTTTCAGAAGGAAGAAGACACTTCTCACAGGAATGAAACTTTTCATGTCCTGATGTTCACCTTTAAGGATACTTAAACATTGCCTCATCCCCTCTGAGGAAGTTGTTGTTGTATATCAGAAGGACGGAAGGAAGGGAGGAAGGACATAAACACCGCTCTGTGCGTGATGTCTTTAAAGTCCGTGTAAAGTAAGAATAAATATGTGTTCTGAGTTTGACATACCACAGAAAAGTGTGTTGTTAACCACCCTGCCAAATTTGAATGATTAAAACAATCGCCAAATATATGAAATTAGGCTTCAAAGTTGTGTAAAAATCAGCCTCTTTCTCTGCTCCCAAACGCTGAAGCCCCGCCCCCTACCAAGTGTCACCTGTCAATCAAAGTCACCACCTCTACCAGAAACATGGACGCTACGTCTGAGAGCTTTCTGCTGCTAACTCAGCTGCTAGCTCAGCTGCTAGCTCGGCTGCTAACTCAGTTGCTAGCTCAGCGGCTAACTCAGTTAACTGGCTAACTGTAGACTGTAGTAGTAGTAGTGTGTGCTGAATGTATTTATACCTCTACAGCAGCAGGGGCGGGTTTATGCTAATCACTAAATCCTGAACACAGAAATGTTGAAACACAGTTTGTGAAGCCTAGCTCCACAATTCAAATCTAAATGGTTGAAATGCTTTTTACACCTTTTTTAGAAATACATTTATGACCTATTTAATGTGTTTAGAAGAAAATGTCTGAATTCACTTTACATGGTCTTTAATGATCAACTGAGCATGTGGGTCACTTCAGGAGGAAACATTTAAAAGTGTAACATGATCAGCCAAACAAGAGAATCAGAATTGAGCATTAAGGCCTGCAGTATGATCTTCCCTGATGTTTCTATCTCTCTCTTTCTTTCCTTCCTCCATCCCCCTTTCTTCCTTCCTTCTTTCCTCCGTCCTTCCTTCCTTCTTCCTTCCTTCCTTCATCCCCCTTTCCTTCCTTCCTTCTTCCTTCCTTCCTTCATCCCCCTTTATTCCTTCCTTCCTTCCTTCCTTCTGGCCTTACTCATTTCTTCCCCCCTCCTTCCTTCTTTCCTTCCTTCCCTCCTCCCTCCTTCCTTCCCCCTCCTTTCCTTCCTTCATCCCCCCTTCCTTCCTTCCTTCCTTCCTTCCTTCCTTCTGTCCTTACTCATATCTTCCTTCCCTCCTTCCTTCTTTCCTTCCTCCCTCCCTCCCTCCTTCCTTCCTTCCTACCTCCTTTCCTTCTTTCTTCCTCCCTTCCTTCCATCTTCCTCCCTCCCTCCCTCCCTCCCTCCTTCACCCCCCTTTCCTTCCTTCCTTCTGTCCTTACTCATTTCTTCCCTCCCTCCTTCTTTCCTTCCTTCCTTCCTTCCTTCCTTCCTTCCTCCCTCCTTCCTTCCTTCCTTCATCCCCCCTGCCTTCACCCCCCTTTCCTTCCTTCCTTCTGTCCTTACTCATTTCTTCCCTCCCTCCTTCCTTCTTTCCTTCCTTCCTTCCTCCCTTCCTCCCTCCCTCCCTCCTTCATCCCCCTTTCCTTCCTTCCTTCTGTGTTTCTATCTCCTTCTCTCTCAGTCTCTGTGTTATCACGTATCAAGCGGATGGCTCTCAGGTAGCTCCAGCCTCCCTTCACTCTGAGTCACGCTCCACTCTGAGTCAGTTATACTCAGCTGATCTTCATCTCCTCATCAAGCTGCAGCGTGTATGTATCTACTTCATATCTCCAGCCTCTCATCACCAGGTTGTTGGTGTAGTAGCTCTCCACCAGCTTCATATTACATCCTGTGCTCGTGTAGGTTCAACCTTTATCTTCAGAGTCATTTGCATGCTGTGAATTCACCAACATCATCATCATCATCATCATCATCATCCTCCAGAGTCTCCTTCTTCACTCATCCTCACACATTGCATATTTGTTTAGTTTGAGATTAGGAAAGTAAAACAATAACTAACAACAAATGTGGGAAGAAGGGAGGAAGGGAGGAAAGAAAGTAGGAAGGAAGAAAGGGGATGTAGGAAGGAAGGAGGGAAGGAAGGGAGGAAGGACAGAAGGAAGGAAGAAAGGGAGCTGTAGGAAGGAAGGAGGGAAGGAAGGAAGGAAGGAAGGAGGGAAGGAAGGAAGAAAGGGGGATATCCTTCTTTCCTTCCTTCCTTCCCTCCCTCCCTCCTTTCCTTCCTTCTTTCTCCCTTCCTTCCTCCTTCCCTCCCTCCTACACTATAAAAAACTACCTATAGAATTTACCCAATAAATCTGAGGTAACAATTTGCACTCACTTTATTTGGGTAGATTTAATTCCATATTTTGAGTAGAGAGTACCTTAATTCAAAAGCTATGAAATATTAAAATAAATTGAGTAAAGTTTACCTCACATTTCTGATTACTAATTACTCATTAAAATTGAGTAAAAATTAACTCACAATTCTTAGTACTACTACTACTATTACTTAATAATTATTACTCAAAATTAATTAATATGAGTAATTAACCGTTACTTATTTAGGGAAGGTAATAGTTACCCAAAAACTTACTTTCAGACAAACAGGTGATTATGTCAATGTTTTTAATCAACCAAATGTTCAAAAACAAAGCAATGTACAAAGAGAACCCTCTTCAGTTTTAACTACACAGATCATAAATGTGGATTTCAGGGTTTTCCCCCTAATACTCAACACAATCGTAATGCCATCAACAGATTATCATCAAATGTGCTATAGTGTAGTTTCTGGCACAACAGGATCACAAAACAACTCATGTGTGGACAAATGATTCTTGTGAGACAAGAGAAGAAAGGAGAGAAGATGCAAACACCTTCAAAAGTGCAAATTTAAGATTAATGTAACATTGTGCTTAACAGTATCACAAATTATTTCAAACAAACCTGTTCTATAGAACCTATCCATTACAGCTTCAAATGTTCAGCTTCTGAACAACCAGATGACAAAACATGTCTTCCTGTCTGAGGTATGTAAGACTGCTCAAATAAAAAACAAAATTACACAAGTCCATCTCCATTTGTGCACATAAACAAAAAATACAAAATGCTATGCTATATCTTAGTCAATCATGTTTGACATTACAACACTCAGTGCAGCAAGTTCCTGGAATTATATGGATTGATGGATTGAAAGGAGAACGTCAGTCTTTTTTGTAATCATCAGTCTGTTCACCAGAACTTTAATGTAAACAGTTTATTCCATCAGCTTGCTTTTGAGGCTGTGGACCTTCTTGAGAAGCTTTGCTCCGTCAAGCTCCAGGAAAAGTTTCTGAAATACTTCGAAGGTGTTCTTGAGTGTCTTGGGATACTCGAGGTTGAGGGCGTAGATCAATCCCATCAACAGCATGCACGCCTTGGTTCGGTTTCCACACCCAGTCAGCACTTGGTTACCCTCAATCACAAGGGACACTTCTGCTGGATCCTCCTCAGCCATGACATTATGGATCACGATTACCTTCATGGTTTGGTCTGTGTGGTCCTCACATTCGTCCTCCATGTTAAAAAGAAACAAACAAAAAGCATATACATTTTTAATTTAAGTCTATTATACAAGATGGTGTTCCAATACATTACAGTTTATCTTCTCAATCAGTTGTATATATTAATCAGCAATTCAATAAACGCAGGTGACATGAAAAGGCTCAACATTTCATAATTGGTGCATCTACATTTTCCATGATGTAACGGAGCAGAGGGGAGAGGAGAGGAGACAGAGGAGAGGAGAGAGTATTAGAGTGGAGATAGAGGAGAGGTGAGGAGAGAGTATTAGAGTGGAGATAGAGGAGAGGTGAGGGGAGGAGAAAGAGGGGAGAGGAGGAGAGAGGAGAGGAGACAGAGGGGAGGGGAGGAGACAGAGGACAGAAGAGGAGAGGAGAAGAGACAGAAGGGAGGAGACAGGAGAGGAGATGAGAGGGGAGGAGACAGAGGAGAGGATAGCATCAATTATCAGTCATTTAACATACCTGGCAGTCCTGGAAAATCTCTTCTTGCCTTTCTCCAAGGTACTCAATGAGGCAACAGACAACTGCATCCCTTTTCTTCTCAATGCTCTGTGACTGTGAGGAGATACATTTTAGAGAAAAGACTTACAGTGGAAGTCATAGATTTACATGTTAGACTGAATCCTTTTTTTAAAGACATATTTTTAAACGTTTCACGGATCTTATGTTAAACTGTTGGTTAGGAGATCCACATTGTGCATGACAAAGCAACTGTATACAAATTATTTTACTTTTAATTCACTTAAATCACATATTGCACATTTGTTAAAAAAAACTAAAACAAAAACATACCTCATTTACAGTGTCCAGCAGAGGACGCATCTTGGAACCAGCAGTTCCTCCCTTTGCAAACATCAGTTGTAGAAGACGTGGTGTGTACCCATCAAGTTTCAGCATGAACGTCTCCTCCAAGGAAATGGTCGTTATCCGACGGAACTCTTCTTTGATCTAGTGAATGAATAAATGAACAGTACAGGAAACTTTCAATGACAGACAACAGATCTCAAAGTTTAAGTAAACAAATGAACAATTCTTTGTGGAAAGAAAAATTATCAAACTTTCTCACCTGAGCCTCACTGAATAATGCAGGCCACCTTTCATTGAAAACACTGACAGATGGGCTGAGGGTCACGACTTCGACTCTTCGACTTGAGAAGGTTTTAGACATTTTTTCTGTGATTGTCTTCAGATTATTCTTCTTTTTCATTTCATTGATTAATTCAAGCCTCTCCTTCTCCAATGTGTCTTGATTTTCTCCAACAGGATGTGGAGGGAGATAATTTACCTCCGCTTTCTTTGGTTTTTTCACATTTTTAGCTGCGCCTTTATCAGCTGGATGCTTTCTCCTTAATGTGTTGACTTCTATTTCAGGATAAGCATATTTCCGTGATTTTAGCTTGGCACGGTAATTGTGCATCTTGTACTTGATGCGCTGCTGCCAGCCATACAACCCTGCAAAGGACCCTGGCTCCTTAAGGCATGGAAACTTCTCAACAAGGGCTTCAGACACTGAGGTTATTTGCTGATTTGAAGGATAGGCAGTGTAAGAGAATATGACTTTTGAAAGGTCATGCATTATTGCTGATTTAACACTTGCATCTCGGAAGTGTATTCCAGTGGCATGATATGATTTGTTTGCCTCTGCGAGGATAAGTTCAATGTCACAGGAAAACTGTGGTACTTGAAATGGCACTGGCCATGGTGCAGAGCGGCATGAATCAGGGAGAATGATGGTGTTTTTTGAGCTGGACGATGCACAGTCAGACACAGGAGAGGATGCATCGTCATCTGCAGGGTAGGTGTCCAATTCACTGTTACTCGCAGGATTGGTATCCAGTGAACTCAGAGAACTTAATGTAGAGGACAGTCCTGATGTATCTACTGGGTGTAGGTCAAGGGTGAACACTGGTTCTTTTCTTATCACTTTCACAGTGGCCTTGTCGTGTAGGTCGGCAGTTGAGGTCACACTGAAAAATTGGTTCCCAAAATCTTTGTCTTCGTATAATAGCCCAAATTCCCCGTCTATTTGGAAAGTTTTACCAACTACTGAAACAAGATCCTCTACTGTATTAGGAATTCCTGTTGGCAGCGTCAACTTTCGTATATCGTGTTCTTCTAATATGACTCGTAACTGGACCGCCATTGTTGTTTGGGGTGTGTTGTCCTCAGCTGTAGGGACAGAGAAAGAAAATAAATTGAGACAGTTTATTAATAGTTGATAAGTTTACTTGCATAGATTTTACTGAAAAAAAGATTTTAGTGAAAACATAATTTTGAGATTGTTTAGAGAATATGTAAATAAATAACACCCTCTTTGATGGTCATTATTAATTGGGGAAGAGAGAAGTGGAAAGGGAGAGGAGGGAGGTGACAGGGTTCTTACACATTTTCAGTTATAATTTAATCAGATATAATTTCAACATCTGACTTGGATTATGAGGATATTTATATGTTACTAAATTGTAACATTATCGTCCAGAAACTGTAGACTCAAAGTGGGTTTACAACAACATGAAAGCAATAATTGTGTATGCACTGGTCTAATGGTGTGGCCTGGCCATATAGTTGTTGGTGTGGACAGCCCTTTAAACTCAGTGTCTTGTTGCTAAGTAATTATTTTCTTCCCCAATAACTGTACTTGAAATGTGTGCACACAATTGATATAACAACTACTAAACTTAAGTATACTTACTCTGATGTGCAAATGAAGTGTTTAAGGGACACCATACGACCAGCTGCTGTATTATATGGAGCCAAGGGATATGTATCTTTCAGTTCTGAATGCTGAAGGATTTCAGTCTGTCCTGTTGGCTCTACTCTGAAGCTCCTGGTGTGTTCACAGTACCACCCACTAAGCAACTTAAGAACAAAGACAGAGGTTTCATGCACAATGATTATTTGCAGTATTTCTCCAAAGTCAGGCAAGCCTCCTGTTGATCCAAAGGGCAACAACATTCCAACATTATAGTCTGTACCTAAAATGGTTACCTTGTTTGTCATGTTCACAAACTCTGCCCCAGGAAACTTCCTTGCAAATGACTCCTTAATGCTGTCTTTTAGAACATCGACTGCCACTTGAGTTATTCGGGACACTGACAGTGTTGGCCTTTGATTGTTGCAATCATGGGTATGATATGCAAGCATTGATTGGTGTTTTCTTGCCATTGTCATGAGAATGTTTCTAAAAGACCCAGTCTGTCTCACAATCCTTTTAAAGAATCGGTGTTTGGCTTCAAAGCGCATGGTCCAGAAATTCACAAGTGGCCCAAAAGCAGTCGTAAGCCATGGATAATGTTCGAGGAAGTGGTGTTTCGGTTTCAATTTCTCCTCTGGGAACACATCTAAATACCTGTTACGGTGTTCACTGATCTTGCTCTCCATGTATCCTAGTGTCTCATCTGTGTGGACAGGAGCCATGACAAGCTCGACAACATCTTTCAGGGTCATCAAAACCTCCCAAGCTGGGTCATCTTCTGGTACTTTGTCACCAATCATAAATGGTAGCATCCTCAACAAGCACCAGTTTTCGTGTGCATTGCCTCCTATACTCTTTCGTGATACAAAAGTTGGGGCAATAGCTTGTGGACTGTTTGTCTTGTCACTCCACTTGTAAGGAAAGCGATGGATGGAATGGTTGAGCTCCTGAAGAGAGAAGTATTTCTTCTTGATAAACAGATCAAGACAGAGTGATATCTCTACAGGTACAATCCCTTCAAGCAAATCATGTAAAGCATCAGGGGGGTAACCTGATGTAGCATGAAAGTAACTGAGCCTGTCAGAGATGGGACACTGTCTTTTTACTCCACAATGATGAGCTTGACCAAGATCAGACATTGCTGCTTTGACATGCATGGCATGGTTGGACTTAGTCCGTAGGGGAAACAGTCCTTCTCCTACTTCATGCTCCTGGATCTGTGACCGCTCTCCAATGCAAAAGCGACAGAAATGTGAAGCTGAAAAGCTTTCAACAAACCCACCTATTGAGTGAGCGCCAAGATTGTCAGCGACTACAGCAAGTACAGTACCCTTGACCACTTTGCCCAGACTTGGTACAAAAATACCATCATCTTCGAAGGATTTCAAATCTTTGAGCAGTGGCTCCAACACTTTTGGGTATCCATATTGGTTGACATCATCTGCCTTACAAAGAATGGCCAAGTAAATGGAAGTTAGTGTAGATCGCAATGTGGCAGGTATGTCTGCAAACACCCAGTACACAGCTGTGACTTTATGCTTCTTGCGAGATGTTCCCAGAGGGTTGCATACTTCAAAGTCATCTATGTAAAGGTTGAGTGGGAGTTTAAGTTCACCTCCACTTAAAAAGCTGTTTTCTTTTAGGAAAGATCCATCATGAAATGATTTGTATCCAGAGGAGACATCAGATGGCTTTTTGTTCTGTAATATTGTGTTTTGGATTTGTTTGTTGTTCACAAGTTGAGACAATAATGGGAGAATCGGTACATAATGAAATGTTTTTTTCTCACTACTATTAAGTATGTACTCAACTGGTTCAGTCGGTGAGAGATGCTCTTTAATAAATTGCTCTCTCCTATACTGACTACTTAAAGGCCCATCCACTCCAAAAGCAACACAGAAAGGGTTTAGCTGGCAAAGGTCTTTAACCAGTTCTGAAATCACAGAATCGTCAAAAGTACAGCTATGCTTTCTCAAAGTGCTCAGTACAATTTCTTTAATAACTGGGCCAGATGCAGATGCTGTAAGGAAATGAAGTTCCTCTACTAGTTCATCTATGCATGTCTTGGAGACATTGAAAATGCATTCCAAATTAAGGAGGAGCAACCCCAGTCTCTTGATAATATTTTTGTGCAAGTCCTCCTCCTCCTCAAGGACAGATTCACAGTTGTTTTCATCTTCAACAAAGTTGGTTTCTTCATCTGGTTGATTTTGGTATTGATGAAAAACAGAGGTCTTAAAATCCTCCACTGAATGTGGGTTGTGTTTCCGGCTCTTATGACTGTGGAACGTTGTGTATATATTTGTCTTATAATCACAACCTTTAAAAACACAAGGCACAGTTTCAAACCTCTTAAGATGGCTACCAATGTGCTCAAAATATTGTCTCTCATTGTCAAAACAGCACAAATTACACACTAGGCACGTGAAGGAAAGGAGGTGGTCTGGCTTGGTTGTCTGTGAGTGATGCCTAAACAAATGTGTCCGTAATGCACCCCATGTCCTAAAGGTGCAAGGACAATCAGAATGGAGACAGGGTATGGACTGGTTTCGTCCAAAATGCCCGTGCTGTAATCTACTGTGCTTCAATAGGTCCAATCGTTTTGATGTGGTGAAGTTACATACTTTGCACAGCCAGTTCATTTTTATACCTGAAAGCTGTGTCCAACACCTGCAACAAGCCGATGGACAGGATACACTAGGGGTAGCTCAGGCAGTCCAAGAACTGGTAGCATCAGATTGCGTGGGAACTGGTCAATCTTAGCTCAAAGAGGAAAGACGACAGGACCTGAGAAGAGGGGGAGACAATAGTGAAGGTCTACATACAGAGTGAATTTGCCTGCAAATAAAGCCTTAAAATCCATGTATTCTATTTTATTTTGAAAATTTGCATACCTGAAAGCTGCAAAAAGATGTGTCCAACACCTGCAACAAGTCGATGGACAGGATACACTAGGGGGAGCTCAGGCAGTCCCAGAACTAGTAGCATCAGACTGCGTGGGAACTGGTGTATGATTATATCTTAGCTCAAAGAGGAAAGACGAGAGGACCTGAGGAGAGGGGGAGACAATAGTGAGGGTCCACATACAGAGTGAATCGGCCTGCAAATAAAATATTACACAATAAAATAAATCAGGCATGTACCAGGCAAAAGACAAAAAACAGTAAATAAATCAGGAAAATGCAATATGAATCATTTTCAAGAAGGGAGGATTTAAGGAAAAAATGTACACACCTGATTGTTGTGTGTGTGTTAAGCCATTCTATATTAAACAGTTCTTCTCAGTTAGTTATGTGAGTATGTACCACATTTGATATGGCATAGGATTTTGTGGCATTGAGAGGCCTCTGTAAGAATGGCACTTTCATAATGGTGAAAGCTAATATAAACACGGCTATGTTTTTACAGTAGACTATGATTTTTTTTCCAATAACCAGTGCACTGTCTCAGTTGGTAAACAAAAACTAATGGGGAGCTGGTGCCATTGCAGGATGAACTAATATGGACCAAATAAACTGAGCTTGAAAGCACAGCCAACTAACACAATGTACATGCACACACATGTTGTCTTCTACAAAGCACCACGCGCCAACAATTCACTGTAAACCTCACTTACCGGTAGTTCAAGTCGAAATGAAATTCTTAATATGTAACGTTAACGTTAATTCTTAATATGTAATATTTCCAGCACAGCGTTATGTTATTAAACAGTAACAGTCGATGTCTGTGACCTACTTAGACGTTCAATTGTAAGTAAAATGGCATGATATTTACAGAAATAGTTGGCGCTCACTGGTTTAGCCCATGACTAAAGAAAGTAACGCTAGCAAGATGCGCACGAAGGACGCTGCTTTTCATCAACACAACTGTGGAGGCTCAGCACAGCAAACAGACAAACATGCATACTCACTAATCGTCTTGAGTGTACACCGCGAACACATTTCACCGCAAACCCTACTTACCAACAGTTAGGCTGTTATTTCACCAGTGATTTGTCCCGTCAACAGACAGATAATGCGACTCAAAGTCTATCTACTCATGCATGTAGACAGCTCAGTCAGACTGAAGCGGGAACAAGGAGCAGGGCTCGGAAGTCGAGCAGCACATAACGTCAACGGTTTAGTCATTTTTTAAATTTTTTGCTTTTAACGGTACACGTTAACACAAAAATCACACAATCACG